>NC_091470.1:139219502-139509683 GCF_036971445.1 Narcine bancroftii | reverse complement strand
TAGGTTACAAGGGGATATTGACAGGACAGGGAGTAGGGAGAGGGGTTGTGGACAGTGGAGGTTTTTGTAGGTTACAACAGGATACAAACAGGATGGGGAGTGGGTTTCAATCCGTTAAGTACACTTTTAAAAAAATTTGAGACCACATGGCTGAGTCCGGGGTCAATGTATTTGGACGAACAGAGAACTTTGGGTCCGAACACGTGCATCCTTCAAGGTCCCTGCACCGGTCGACGGGAGCGTTCAGAAGACGCTGGGCTCCATTCATCAGGTGGGGGGAATCGAGAACTGAGGGGTTCCAGCCACCTCGTTATGGGAAGGACACAGCAGCCATGGGGGCAGAGGATACTCACCGGGATTGGAGAACACATCACCCAAGGGCAATGGGACGTCTCGCTCTGGAGCGTCGAAGGACGATCAGGAGGGTGCCGACAGAGGCAGAGGGTGGCTGTCCAGGGCGGTGGGGACGCACTGGTTGAGTGAACTCGCTGACCCTCCCCACCCCCCGGACCCTCATGCAGTCGGTCACAGTAAGCCACGCAGACGGACAGATTGTGCCGCAGTACACTGCCCATCCACATCCAGGCCCTGACCTGCGCCCCCGTCCAAAACCCAGTCCTCGTTCACCACTTCAGCTCGTCCCGCTTGAAGATTGTTCACCCTGAACAGTGTCTTCCAATTTGTATCTCAGTGGGAGAAAAAGCTGACCAACATTTACCCCGTACGTCCCCCTCAAAACTCCCCCTTGTTCTCCAGTTTAACCTTTCCCTGTAACTCAGTTCCTGACGTCTGGGCAACATCCCAGTAAATCTTTGGGGGATAAAGTCCCAAACCTGTTGAACCTTCCCCTGAAGATTTACTCCCCCTGAACCCATCTACAACAGTCCCCCCAGACCTTTCTACAACACTCCCCTTCCCCCTGCTCTCCGAGACGAAGGAACACAACCATCTTCTCTCGAAGGTCTGCACATTTATTTGGGGAGAGGCACAACATCACAACAGAAGAGGAATTGGGAAAGAAGTTTGGGAGCAGGAGATCCATCCATCTGTGCCAAATGACTTCCAGGGCATGAGGCAAGAAGGAAGGGAATCGGGGAATGGAGGGGAGGGCCACTCGGAGTCCAGTGGAAGGGGTTTGGAGAGACCTCGGGGGAGTGGTGGGGTCAGGTGAGACCCTGGAGATGGGGGGAGGGCTGAGATTATTGAGGAGGGATCCAAGGGTTGGTCACTCCTTCTGCCTGGCCCTGATGATATGGACGAACTCTGGCTTCAAAGACGCTCCACCCACGAGGAAACCATCCACATCCGCCATTCCCGCCAACTCCCGACAAGTGGCTGCTGTCACAGAACCTGGGGAGGGGAGGGGAGCAGAGAGAGTCAATCCGAGGGAGAGAGGGAGGGGGAGAGGAGGGGGGGAAGGGGAGACCCACCTCCGTAGATGATCCGGACACTATCGGCCACTTCCTTCCCTACGTTGTCCTTCAGCCAGTGACGCATCTTCTCGTGGATCTCTTGAGCCTGGAGGGGGTGGAGAAATCAGTGTCCATAGCCCCCTCCCCTCCCTTTCTCCTCCCCTCCCTTTCTCCTCCCCTCCCTTTCTCCTCCCTCCCTTTCTCCTCCCCTCCCTTTCTCCTCCCCTCCCTTTCTCCTCCCCTCCCTTTCTCCTCCCCTCCCTTTCTCCTCCCCTCCCTTTCTCCTCCCCTCCCTTTCTCCTCCCCTCCCTTTCTCCTCCCCCTTCCCTTTCTCCTCCCCTCCCTTTCTCCTCCCCTCCCTTTCTCCTCCCCTCCCTTTCTCCTCCCCTCCCTTTCTCCTCCCCTCCCTTTCTCCTCCCTCCCTTTCTCCTCCCCTCCCTTTCTCCTCCCCTCCCTTTCTCCTCCCCTCCCTTTCTCCTCCCCTCCCTTTCTCCTCCCCTCCCTTTCTCCTCCCCTCCCTTTCTCCTCCCCTCCCTTTCTCCTCCCCTCCCTTTCTCCTCCCCTCCCTTTCTCCTCCCCTCCCTTTCTCCTCCCCTCCCTTTCTCCTCCCCTCCCTTTCTCCTCCCCTCCCTTTCTCCTCCCCTCCCCTCCCTTTCTCCTCCCCTCCCTTTCTCCTCCCCTCCCTTTCTCCTCCCCTCCCTTTCTCCCTCTCTCAATTCCTCCTCCCACCTGCTGGGGTGAAGCCGTTTTGCCAGTTCCGATCGCCCAGACGGGTTCGTACGCAAGAACAACCTTCGACCAGTCCTTCACGTTGTCTGCGGGGGGAAGAAGGGGTTGGATTCGTTAGTCCTTGATCCACAACTCTCACCCTCCCCTCTCTCCCCGACCCCATCTCTCACCAGCGATGACCCGGGTCTGGGCGAAGACTACCTTCTCCGTCGACCCTGCCTCACGTTCGTCCAACTTTTCTCCCACACAGGCAATGACCCCCAGACCTTCCGCCAGAGCATGGGCCACCTTCTGACCGATCAGCTGTGAACGAGAGGTCGGGGGTCAGAGGGGGCTTCACTCTGTATCCCTACCCCGGGAGTGTGTAACAGGGATGGGTCTTTGCTCTGTGTCCCCACCCCATGAATGTGTGACAGGGACGGGTCTTCGCTCTGTGTGTCCACCCCGAGAGTGTGCGATGGGATGGGGCTTCACTCTGTACCCGACCCGGGAGTTTGCGACGGGAACGGGACTGTTTCCTACCTCATCGGACTCTCCAAAAACGTGCCTTCGTTCCGAGTGTCCCAGGATGATCCAACTGGCCCCACAGTCCTTGATCATCGCTGGACTTCAAGAAAGAAAGTACATGGTCAGACGACTCCTGCTCGAGGTTGGATGGGTCCGCAGGGACGCAGGACAGATCCGTGGACGGGACTTGTCAGGAGGAACGTGGGGCAGGCGGACGGGTGACGGACCTGTGCACGCACCCCTCGATCCGTTCGAGGAGAATCTCACTTCCACGGCATGCCAAATGGAAGGGTTCAGAGCTGGGCGCCGGGAGCTCCTGGGTCTATTGTAACCTACAACCCCTCTCCCTACTCCCCGTCCTATCTGTATCCGTTGTAACCTACAACCTTCCACAACCCCTCTCCCCGTCCTGCCCCGTATACCGTTGTAACCTTTGACAACCTTCTACACCGTCCACAACCCCTCTCCCCGTCCTGCCCCGTATACCGTTGTAACCTTTGACAACCCCTCTCCCCGTCCTGTCCGTATCCCGTTGTAACCTACAACCTTCTACATCGTCCACAACTCCTCTCTCCACTCCCTATACTGTCCGTATCCCATCACAACCCTTCTCCCCGCCCTGTCTGTATCCCGTTGTAAGCTTCTACACCGTCCACAACCCCTCTCTCCGTCCTCCAGGTCCGGTCGGGCTGGGGTGGGGGTGATGTAAATTTTTCGGGAGATCCGCTGGGTACCTGATCTCGCCAGTGAACGCTCCGCTGGGCACTTTGTAACAGTTCTGAGCGGCCACAGCGATCTTGCTGACCAGGGTGTCCCGGATGTAGCTGAGGTAGATGAAAGGTGGTGACACCACAACCTCTGGGGTGGGGAGACAGAAGGTCGGAGAATTTAGCATCGGCACACGGGAGCTCTCACCCGAGGTCACATCCGTGGATGGGCCGGGAATGGAGGGACGGATCCGTGGACTAGACTGGTCTGGGGGGACGGATCCGTAGACGGGCCGGGTCTGGGGGGACGGATCCGTGGACAGGACGGGTCTGGGGGACGCGGGACGGATCCGTGGATGGGATGGGACGAGTAATGGTTCCGTGGACCGGACGGGTCTGGGGGAGGGGGGAACAGACCTTTAGACGGGCCGATGGACGTGAGGGTGGGGTTAAATTATCAGGGCCAGCACTGAGTTTTATTTAGGAACATCCTGACCCTCTGACATTTCTGTGGGGTCCCGGGAACGGTCTGGGAGATTCGACACCAGCCTTCGGCGGGCCTCACCCGCCTGTTTTAAAGGTCAGCGAGTGTCTGTTCCCAGACACATGGCACGATGCCCCTCTCCCTCCCCCAACCCAGCTTCCCCCCACGACCCTCTTTCCACCTCCCTCTTTCATCTTTTCCCTCGCTCTACCCTCCCTCTCTCCCTTCCCCCTCTCATTCCCTCTCCCCTTCACACATTCTTTCCTGTCCCCTTCTTCCTTTCCCTTGCTTTTTCTCTCCTTCCCTTTTATCACTCTCCCTCTCCCCTCCTCACTCACTCCCTCCCTTTTTCTCTCTCCCCCTCTCCTTCCCTCCCTCTCCTTCCCTCCCTCTCCTTCCCTCCCTCTCCTTCCCTCCCTCTCCTTCCCTCCCTCTCCTTCCCTCCCTCTCCTTCCCTCCCTCTCCTTCCCTCCCTCTCCTTCCCTCCCTCTCCTTCCCTCCCTCTCCTTCCCTCCCTCTCCTTCCCTCCCTCTCCTTCCCTCCCTCTCCTTCCCTCTCTCCCCTTCCCTCTCTCACCGTCCCTCCCCCTCTCCCCTTCCGTCCCCTCCTCCTCTTCCCTCTCTCACCGTCCCCTCTCCTCTCCCTCCTTCCTTCCTTTCCCTCACTCCACTCTCTCCCCCTTCTTCCCTCTCTCCTTCACCCCCCCCCCCCTCACCCGTGTCCTCGGGCAGGTTCGCCTTCCCCAGGGAAGCCGCCAGTTCCCCCAGGGTCTTCTTCGACCCGTTCATCTTCCAGTTGCCCCCGACGAAGAACTTGCGGCCCATGGTGGAGCAGGGAGGACCGAGGATAGCAGGAAGAACCGAACACGATGGTTACTGCACTTTGACTGCGCCGCCGCTTTTATCGCCTCGTCCATTACGTCACAGAAGGCCCCTCCCTCATCCCATATGATGTGGGGAACAGGGTGGAACCACGCCCGCCCCCGTCGTCCAATCAGCTCAGCGCTCGGTGCGGATGGGCAATGCTCCTCCAATCCTCCGCCAACGTCACGGGGAGGGCGGCTTTCGACGTCACAAAGAAGGGGGTGTGGCTGCGCGATGCAGCCCCCGACGGAGACCAATCGGAGGTGGGGCAGCCGGCGGCGACATCTTTGATGCTGGTGCCGCCCTCAGGGTCTCCTCCCTCCCCACCCCAACCTCTGACTCGCAGGCCCTTCAACGTGGTGCAAGCAACCGCCAGCCTCCACCGCAGCGACGGAAATCGATCGACGGCCTCTCCAGGAACCTCCAGCGGCGGAGGCCCGGCCGGCACCATCTTTGATCAAGGTCGGCCTGGGCATCAGTCAATGAGTCGGCGCCTTTTTAGTCAAGGTCAAGCTGGATGAAGGTTAGCGCGTCGGCGCCATTTTTTTTAACAAGGCCGCAAGGTAGCGATTTGTTTCCCTCTGCATCTTCCACCCTCTGCAATTTTTAGGGGCGTCCCCTTCCTGCTTTGAAGCTAAGCGCGGTTTTAAAGGTTCGGGCGGAAGAAGGCCCAGCCGGGTGATTGACAGGTACCGGAAGTGGGTCCCCTGGGTGATTGACAGACCCTCTATAGGTTCTTGGGCCTCTATTCAGCTTGCATTGGGCCTCTGTCAGGGCTGAGGCCTGTGTCGAGTCTATTTTTACCCTACATTGGGCCATTGTAAGGCTTGGGGCCCATATTGAGCTAAATTTAGCTCACATTTGGCATCTATCAGGCCTGGGGCCTATGCTGACCCTTTTTTTTAACCCAATATTGGGCCTCTGTCAGGCCTGCGGCCTGTGTTGAGCTAGATTTTGCCCACATTGGTCCTCTATCAAGCTTGGGGCCCATATTGAGCTGATTTACCCGCATTGGGCCTCTTGTCAAGCCAGAAGCCTTTGCTGAGTCTTTATTTACCCCATATTGGGCCTCTGTTAGGCCTGAGCCCTGTCTTTGGGCCTGTATTCAGCCGGCATTGACCCTTTGTAAGCCTTGGCTGGCCCTGTCTTCAATCTGCATTGGGCTCTGCAAGGCCTGTAATGCCCTTTATTGGGCCTCTGTATTCAGCTTTCATTAGAAATCTATAAGGCCTGGGGACTGTTAGGCCAGTTTTGGCCCTCTGTTAGTCTTGGTCCTGTAAACAGTCTTCATTGGGCAAGGCCAGGAACCTGTGATGGGCCTGTATTCAGTCTGTATTGGGCCTCTTCAAGGCCTAGGGCCTGTATCAAGCAAATATGGGGCCTCTGGAAGGCCTGGGTATATTTTCAGTCTGCATCAAGGGCTGGAACCTGTATTGGGCTCTGTAAGGCCTAGGGCTAGTTTACAGCATGATTTGGGTGTCTTTAAAGCATAGGCCCTGTGATGGGTGTGATTTGAGCCTGTATTGGGCCTCTGTGAGTACTGGCCCCTGTGTAAGGTCTGACTTTTATTTGCACCTCTGTAAGGCCTAGGGCTGGTCTAGAGCCTAATTTGGGTATCTTTAAGGCCTGGGGCCTGAACTTTGGCTGAATTTGGCCTCTATAAGACTTGGGGCCTGATCTCAGGCAGCTCCCGGTGTTCGTAAGGCCTTGGGCCTGCGATGGGCTTGTGTTTGGCCTGTATCACCTCGCCAACCACCACCCCACCCCCCTTCTGCTGAAACCAGAGCAGGATGGACAAGGCCAGACACGTGGGGAAGATGGGAGACTTTATTTCAGAGAGGGAGGGTCTTCATGGGAAGGATGGGACCTTCAGAGAGTGAGGAGAGGGGGAGGGAGGGGGGAGAAGGGGGTGAAAGATGGGGGAGAGAGGGAGAGATGGAGAGGTCAAAGGTCACAGGTACATGATGGCTGCTTGGGAGAGTTGAAGGGCCCACAGCAGGGGGTGGGGGCAGATCCATGACCAGGTCAGGGGTCAGGGTTTGGCGAGGTCAACGTTGGTGTTTGGCTGCCTCATCCTGCCCCGAGGATCCTGGGGTCGCAGAGTCGTGAACTCCAACGCAGTGTAGCTGCCCGTGACTCTGGGGTCAAGGGTCAGAGGGGAGGGGAGGAAGAAAAATATATAAATTATTGATGGGTCACAAGTCACCCCCTCTCTCCCCATTCTCTCTCCCTCTCTCTCACCTCCATAGGGTTGACAATGATGGTGAGGGCTGTATCGTCCCAGAAAGCCTCCCCCTCCTGCCCCCTCCGAGGGACAGGGTGCAGAGAACGGATCCGGAAGATGCCAAGGACGACCATCAGTACGAGGAACGCGACACAGACCAGGATAATGATGGTGGCTGCCCCAGGGACCACTATGTGGGGGAAGAGAGGTGAGAGAGGGGGGAAAGGGAGGGGAACGGATGGGGAAGAGAGAGAGGGGGAGGGAGGGGAAAGGTGAAACATGAAAGCTTCCTCACGACCTCCCCCCCCCCCCCCCCCACCTCCCACCTTTCGATGCTCTGTCGTAACCCCTGGGCAACCTTCAGTGACCTTCCCGGCAACCCTTTGACCCCTGCGTCCATTCTTGGACCTTCCCAGCATGACTCCCAGTTGGGGTGCTGCCTCCCCAGTGCCAGGGTCGGGGACGTCCCCGATCGTCAGGATGTCGTGGTTCACGTGGGGACCAATGACATCAGCAGAGGTAGAGACAGGGTCCGAAAGGGGAAAATTTTAGGAGTTAGGTAGAAAGTGAAGAGACAGGACCTGGAGGGTGGTCATCTCCAGATCACAGGGGGCAGGCCTTCAGATTCCTGGATCATTGGGACTGCTTCTGGGGGAGGTCAGTCCTCTAGAATAAGCACCTAATCTGGATGGGGACCAGTATCCTGGCAGGAGTGTTCACTAAACTGTTGGGGAGGGTATAAACTAGCTCGTCAGGGGAAGGGAATTCAAGATGAGAGGGAGACAGGGAATTCCAACAGGTGAAGAGTTACTCAATAACAACGGAAAGAAAGGCAGGTGAACAGGCAGTAGACAGTGCTGTTCAAAACGACCACGGAACAAACAACATCGGGAGTGGGTCCAAGGGTCCTCAACGTAAATGCACGTAGGATTGGGAACAAGGTAGATGACCTGGTTGCTCAGATTCAACTGAAAAATGTGGCCATTACTCAAACGCGGCTCAATGAGGGGCGTGATTCAATATATCCATTTACGGAGCAGAATCAGGCCATGTCAGCCTTTCGAGTCCGCACTGGTTCACTAGAACAACTCCACTAGCTCAAACTTCCCGCTCTCTGCCAATAACCCTCCAACCCCCTCACCTACATTTACACATCCAACCTTCTCTTAAATGAGAGAATGGACTCTGCTGCAACTATTTCATTCGGAAAATCATTTCATTCTGCAACCACTCGCTGAGTGAAAAAGCCACCTCTTATATTTCTCCTAAAGTGTTGCCCCCTTACCCTTAACTCCTGCCCTCTTGTTCCAACCTCCCCTGCCCTCAGGGGAAGGAGCCTGCTTATGTCTAGTCTATCTATTCCTTTCATATTTTTAAATACCTCTATCAAGTCCCTTCTCAGTCGTCTACGTTCCAATCAATATCCCGAGGTTAGGGAAGTTGAGCAGGTGGGGTGGCTCTGATGGTTAAAATAATGGCATTAAATCAATAGAAAGAAGGATCAAAAGAGATAGAATCATTATGGGTTGAATTAAAAAATGTCAAGGGTAGAAAAGGACCATATTAGCAGTGATTATATGGGCCCTCAAACAGCAGCCGGAAGTGGATAATGAGTAACAGAGGGATCATCTCAAAATAATCACAGGGGATTTTTACATTGCAGGGGGCTGGGGAGAGACAGGAAGATTTTGGAAACCAGGAGAGTGAGTTTGTAGAAAACCTAAGAGACGGCTGGTTGAGAAGCCCACCAGGGGTTCTGCAGTTCCGAATTGGGCTGTGCCCAATGAACCCAGATTGTTAGGGAGTTAAAGGCCGTAGAACCTCCAGGGAGCAGTGGTCATAACATGGTTAAGTTTAATTTAAAATTTGAAAAGGGAAAAAGTCTATCGGATGGATCAATTTTTCAGTGGAATAAAGGAAGTAACAGGGGGATGAGAAAGGAAGTGGCTCGAGTAAACTGGAAAGCAAACTAACTGGAGGTTCAGAGGTTCAGAGCAGGTCTGGAAGATATAAAAGGCAGGCAGGATTGAGCTTGTCCAAGGAAAGTATGGCTAATGAAAGAGGTGAAGGCAAAGGTGGGGGTGGTGGGGGTGCGGTGGGGGCACACAAAGAAGCTGAAATCAGTGGGATTGGGATTCTTTTCGATGTTCACTGAGATGAAAAAGGTCATTAGGGAAGGAAAGATGGGCTATGGAAGGAGATTAGCTAACAATATTACAAACGCTATGAAGAACTACTTCCAATATATAAGGAATAAAAGAGAGATGTGTTGACATGATGCTGTTAAAATTTGGGTTATAACGAGATGGAATAGGAGCTTAATCAATAGTTTGCATCTGTCTTCACCGTCGAAGACGTTAGTAATATCCCAGACAGTCGGAAGCTCCAGGGAGTAGAGTTAGATTCGGTTCGGGTTACTGGAGAAATGGATTAAAGATCGATAAAAATCTCCTGGACGAGGTGCATCCGCGGGTTTTGAAAGGGGTGGCTTTGGAGATTGTAGATCGTCCAGAAATCGGTAAGACTCTGGAGAGATTCCAGAGAATTGGATGGTCGCAAATGTGGTTCTGCTGTTGAAGAAAGGCGGGAGACAGAAAGAAAGGAAACCGTAGGCCGATTAGTCTGACGCTGGTGGTCGGGAAGTTGATCCTCAAGGATGAAATACCTGGAGATGCATGACAGGATAGGTCCAAGTCAGCATGGGGTTTTTCTAAAGGGTAGATCCTGCCTGATTAGAATTTTTTGGAAGAAATCTCGTAGAATCGACAAAGGGGAGGGTGTAGATGTTGTCTATTTAGATTTTCAAAAGGCTCTCAATATTAGGCTGCTTCAATAAGGTGAGGGACCATGGAATTACAGGGTTGTTATTAAACTGGATTAGAGAAGTAGATGATAGGCAGGAAGCAAAGAGTTGAAATTGAAGGTTCCCGTTCTGGATGGCTGCCTGTGGTGTTCCATGGGGGCTGGTGTAGGGGTCGCTGCTGCTTCCAATTTGTATTAACGATTTGAATCACGGTAGGAATGGTTTTGCAGCCAAACTTGTGGATGACACCAAGATAGGTGGCGGAGTGGGAAGTAAAGTTGCGGAAGGATATGGACAGATTAGGAAACTGAGCAAAATTACAGCAGGTGAGATTCAACATAGAGAAATGCAGGCAGGCAGAATACAGTTTGAATGGGGTGACAATCCAGACGTTACAGGTGCAAAAGGACCTGGGTGTCCTTGTGCCAGGAAACCTAACGCCCAGGTGAAATTGGTTGTAAAAAAAGCGAATGCTATGTGGGTGTTCATTTCAAGAGGAATAGTGTACAAGAGGTGTTGTCGAGGCTCTACGGGGCACTGGTGAGACCCAACTGTGCACAGTTTAGGGGCCCCCTTTCTTAGAAAGAATGTGATGTGGTGGAGAGGAGATTGACCAGGCTGATTCCCGAAATGCAGGGGCTGACATAAGAGGAGCGTTTGGCAGCTCTTGGGTTGTATTCATTGGAGTAGAGGAGAACAAGAGGAGATCTTAGAGAGGCTTTTCGTGTTTAGCTAGGGGGTGGATGCGGGTAAGATGCTTCCCTTGGTGGGTGAATCGAGGACATAGTCTGAAAATTAGAGGTTATCCACATTAAACAGAGATTAGGAAGAACATCTTTAGTCAGAGGGTCTGTAGAACTCACTGCCACATACAGCAGTGGAGGGAGTGTTTAAACAAGAAATAGACAAGTATCTCATTAGTGAGGGCATCGAGGGATATGGGGGAAAAGGCTGGCAATTGGAACTATTGCAGAGAAGCTTAGTGTAGATTTGCACTCGATGGGCTGAGTGGTCTGCTTGTGACCTTTGGTAAACTTTCCAGTGCCCCTTGCGACCTTTCCGGCAGCCCACTGACCCCTGCGACCTTTGGCCAACATCCCATTGACCTGTGACCTCCCACAAACTTCCCAGCGTCTCTCCTTGACCCCCTTCGCCCAGCCTTTGTTGACCCCAAATGACACCAGCTTCACCTGTGGTGACCCCCCCACCCCCGTCACCGCCATGACCTTCCAGCGACATGGTTTAACCCCTCACCCCCGACTGACCTGAGGCCCGATGAGCGCTGGGAACCCGGTGCCTGTCCATGCCGACGCGCCCCCTGTGGGCTGAGAGGAGGAACTGCTGTCCCGCCTGGAGGTGGCTGGGGTGAGGCGGTAACGCCAGGCTGTGGAGCAGGGTCACCTGGAGGGGGTCAGAGAGCAAAGGTCACTCCACACCATCCTGTCACACACTCCCGAGGCGGGAACACAGAGCGAAGCCTGGTCCCCATCACACACTCCCGAGGCAGGAACATAGAGCGAAGCCCCATCCCGTCACACACACCCGGGGTGGGACAAAGGGCGATGCCCCATCTCATCCCACACTCCCGGGGTGGGGACACAGAGCGAAGCCCTGTCCCGTCACACACTCCTGGGGTGGAGACACAGGGTGAAGCCCCGTCCCCTCATTCCTTACCTCCACGGTGAATTCATTGCTTGTATATCTCCCACTCATCTCGGCGCAGAGCACGCGGAATTGACGTTCGTAGAGTGCGGTTCCCAGCGCCAGGCGGTAGCGGACATCCCGGAGCAGCCTCTCGTACATCCCAGTGCTCTGCACGCCTGAAGAGGGAGAGAGGGCGAGAGTGAGTCCCCACCTCTCCTCCGTGTCCATCCCTGGCCCTCTGAGACCACATTCCACGGGCTTCTGGGACAGAGACAGCATTGAGCTGAGATCTGCGGTTGTGTACGGCTAACATGCGAGACCGTGCTTTTGTGAGAGATAATAGAATATATGAAGTGAAGCTAGTATGAATGAAATAAGGAATCTGATAAAAAAGAGTTCGGTATATTGGCCAAAGTTCGGATCCGACAAGGACTGGATGTGTCAGGCATTGAACATCTGGCTCTACCAAAATCAAGGAGACAATACCGGGAGTAGGGAATATGCTGCCTGTTGGCTTAGTGAATCGTTTAATCAGATGATATTGGACGAGAAGAAAGATACAAATAAGAAGGATGAGGAACCTTCTGCCCCCGAAGTAAAGGGATGGGATGTGTTACATTCCCTTCCTCCATATTATGTTTCCTGTGCCGGCTCCAATCCCCTCCCTCTCCCCTACGCTTTAACCTTCTTCACCTTCCCCTCCCCCTCCACAGTTACAGAAAGAAGGAGAAAGTAGGAGTGGTATGATGACTCGCTTTCAGAGTGAAAAATTACCGCCTCAATTGACACGAGAGGGAGGAGACTTTGTTTGTGAAGGTCATTTAGAAGAACAGTATGAGGCCCTTCGGGAGAAAAAGGCAGGACTCTGATTTGTCTCCCATCATAGAGGAGGAGATAAGCCAGAAACTAACTGGATGAGACCTTTTCGAGAGGTTCCCTTGGGAGGGGATGCAGGGGGGTCTCGGGTTCGTAAATGTGCCTTTGACTAGTACTGAGGTGCGCAATTTTAAGAAGGAAATTACCTCTGATAGAAGACCCTCAGGGATGTGCAGAACAATTAGATCAATTTTTGGGACCTAATATATATACCTGGGATTAATTAATGTCTATCTTTAAGACTCTATTTACTTTGGATGAGCGTGGAATGATTCGCCTGGCAGGGATCAGTGTCTGGATATTTACTAATTCCCCAAGCTGGAGTTTGCTTGTTGGGGCGTGATTTACAGGACCAATTGGCTATCGGTATCAGACCACAGGGATCAGGTATCGGGGTTCAATTTTATGTTCTAACAGAGGAGGATCGGGAACTAATAAATCCTAGAGTATGGGATTAAATGCTTACCCTTAGCTTTAATTAGGACTCGTACAGCTCCTCGTAAGGACCTTGCTGTCTCACCATATGAAATGATGTTTGGTCTTCCTTACATGGGATTCCACACTGATACCCCTATCCCTGAGGCTAATGACCAGTACATATCTAAATATTTACAGGGACTTTCTACTTCTCTGTATGACTTAAGACAGAAGGGTTTATTAGTTCAAAACCCTCCCCTGGACTATCCTATTCATTCTGTTAAACCTGGTGATTGGGTATATGTAAAAGCGTGGCAAGACCATAAACTAAAACTGATATGGGACGGCCCTTATTGTGTACTTCTGATTACAGACACTGCAGTACAAACAAAAAAGGGGTGGACTCACATACAATGCATTAAACAAGCTAATCAACGGACTAAAGACGTTGATAATATACCCTCCACCTGGCGTGCAGTCTCGCATCCTTCTGGTCTGAAAGTTACGCTACGCCGGGAAAAAGTGCTGTAATGTTATTTTTATTATTTGCTGTATTGTTTTTCTGCTGGTTCCCAATTTTTGGGAAACCACCCAATTGTACACAATGTATTAAGTCCTCCTGGAATAGGGGCAGCAGAGGTGACAATTACTTTGAGGAATGGACAAGTTTACCTTTAGAATGCAGACAGGGCACAGGTATAGTGTGTTCATAGTGGGGTACCTTATTTAGTATGGTTTAATTTAGGATCCCAACATGGACCAGGGAAACAGAACTGCCCTAGGGGAGTGGATTGGGTTGGCGTCCTGGCCTCTACAGATATTAAAGAGATGAGTGCTAAAAATATGGTACAAAGAAGATGGTGGGAAAATGATAGGCAGAACATTAGTCAGGGCTATACCTGGAGTAGGGATAAAGGGGGTATATATGCTAATGCTCGCAGACAAGCTGCTACTCACAGGTTAGGTAACAATAAACGCCCCCCCCCCAACTTGGCATCTTGTAAATCATCCTTTGGGTCACGAATACATTCGGAAGGCTAAAGGCCATCACTATAAGGGGGATTCCAATTGTAAATGGCTCAAGCTGCTCCAGAGTACCACAGCTGTTTGGCATTTAAACTGTTTAATCAGACTCCAGGCAGTTTTGGAGATTACCACCAAACAGACAGCGATGGCCTTGGATTTATGGGCTGAAGAACAACGACAGATACGAGCTACAGCTTATCAAAACCGCCTGGCTCTTGATTACTTGTTGGCTGCTGAGGGTGGAGTTTGTGGAAGATCGATTGATGACAAAGGTCACAATGGTCAGGCAGTTGAAACTTTTACTGGTGACTTATAGCAGTTGGACTCGTTATTTTAGCTATCATGATACTTCCCTGCCTAATGACTTGTGTGGAGTGTTTAATTCAACGGACCCTTTGTCAGATCACTACAACCCAAAGGATGTATGTTTCCCAAACTCCGTCTGCATATGATGCTGAGATGGCAGTTCATTTGCTGACTCGCTGGGAAAAAAAGACCAAGCTTCCAGTTGAAAATTTACTAAACGTAGCTAAAGAAAAAGTGTGGATTGTGAGAGATAATAGAATTATAGGAAGTAAAGCTAGTATGAATGAAATAAGGAATACTAGACTAGATTAGAGGAAGTTAAGTAAGTGCTGAGTAGGGATGATTCCGATAAGGATGAATTCCGATAAGAGTGTGAGGAAGGGTTACTCAAGTATAATAGAATAAGGGTCTTCTAGTGATAGAATTCGCAAGTTCTGCAGGATTAGTAAGTCCTGGGGGTTGAGATGTGTGAATAAGGACAAAGGCAGATTCATGAATAAGGACAATGACATGATGGGACCCAGACAGGATACCCCATGGGCTTTCAAGTTTACAGAAACTGCACTGTAGGTAGACAGAAGTACCAAATGCCAAACCAATCCAAGAGGCAGAAGAATGTTAAGGGGGGGAGGGTACCTCTACACTGAAATAAACTGTATAAAAGTTGGGTGAGCCCCAGTATGTGTGTGTATTCCCATGGTAAGGGGAAGCACCCTACTTTGCACTGTTGTACAATAAATGTTTTGTTCTCAATTTTTGTCTCGAGCGAAATTTGTGAAGGTACTTCTGTTTCTCACACTTTCATCTTGTCTGGGGCGGCATTCAGTTTGCATTTAGCCTGCGTATGGGATGGCGTATTGGCTCGTGTCTGGGATTGTGTCTCGTATCTGGGATGGCGTTTAGCCTGCGTCTGGGATGGCTTGTCAGCTCGTGTCTGGGATTGCGTTCGGCTGGCGTTTCGGACAGCGTACCAGAGATGGTGAGACCGCTGCTGGTGTTGGAGACGTGCAGACCCTTCCCCTGGAGCAGGCCTGGGTCGAGGAGGAGCGCGTCCTGACTGGGGTGTAACGTGTCCCCTAGCACGTACACCTCACATGAGTCCAGACTGTGGATAAATCCGTCCAGTCCAAGGGGATCTCCTTCTGCGGGGGAGGGAAGGAGGGGGGAGAGAGAGGATGAGACAACTGAAATCTTCCTCTTGATTTCCTCTCTCCTTCTCCCAAATAAATTCACCACCTCATCTCGTGAAGATCTTTCACCCTGAAATCATGTCCTCTGGTCTATCTCAGGGGGAATAAGCCGTCTGACATTTACTCCATCTGTCCTGTCAAATCTCTCCCTCGTTCTCTGGTTTAACTTTTCCCTGCAAATCAGTCCTAACGTCCCAGCAAATCTTAAGGGGATAAAGTCCCGAACCTATTAAAATTTTCCCCATAACTCAGTCCCTGACGTCCGGGAAACATCCCAGTAAATCTTCAGTGGATAAAGTCCCAAATCTGTTGGACCTTCCCCTGTAACTCAGTCCCTGATGTCCGGGCAACATCCCAGTAAATCTTCAGGGGATATAGTCCGAACATTTCAAACCTTTCCCTCTAACTCAGTCCCTGATATCTGGGCAGAGTCCCAGTAAATTTTCAGGGGATAAAGTGCCGAACAAGTTGGACCTTTCCCTGTAACTCAGTCCCTGATGTCCGGGCAACCTCCCAGTAAATCTCCATGTTTCCCGAATCCTCCCTGTCGCACCGCCCTCCTCAGTGCCTGTCCGTTCACTGTGGACGCCCGGCCTTGGTCTGTCCAACGCCTCACCCTTGTCTATGTTAAACCCCTCCCTCCCTCTCACCCTGCTCTCTACCACCCCCACTCACCTGTGGGGTTGAGGCCCTCCGTCGAGGTCCTAGAATCCCCCAGGCTGCAGGAGAGACGGACGCCAGGGAATAGGGCAACACCGCGGACCCCCTCGAAGTCGGCTGCTGGCCGCGCCAGGTGCCTCTCACCACTGAGCTCCAGGCGGGGGGCTTCGGGGGGCAGGACATGGAGCCGGGCCTCGACTGGGGGCAGGTGGGGGCATGGGCCTTCGCCGCGACACCTGGGGTGGGGGAGGGAGGAAGGAGAGGCCCAATCGTCAATGTCGGCAAGATGGCCACCGGCGTCCTCGCCAAAATGGCTGCATACTCCCTGTCAAATTGGCCAATCACACCCTCACCAAGATGGCCTCTGGTGCCCTTTCCATGATTGGCCACCCAGTCCCAAAAATCCCCTCACGAAGATGGCCATCGGCACCCTCATCAACATGCCCACCCATTCGCCTCAATTAATTTGGACAGCAATGCCCTCATCAACTTAGACACCAGCCCTTCACCATCATGGCTGACCACTCACCCCATGTCTAATTGGCCATCAACACCCTCATTAAGATGGCTGGCCACTTACCCTAATTTAATTGGCCAACACCCTCATCAACATGGCCACCCAGCTTCCCCTCATATAATTGGCCACCAAAACCCTCATCAAGATGGCCACTCACTTCTTCTCATTTAATTGGCCTTCAACACCTTCATCAACGTGGCAGCCAACGCCCACCTCATCATTCCTGACAATGACCTCCCCATCATGGCCGCCAACGACCTCAACATCAAGGTATCCAACAGGGTCATTATCCTGTCCGAACCGCGCCCCCCACCCCCCCCCCCCCCCCCCCTGCCTGTGACCTGCCTCAGGTAACAGGGACGCACTCACTGCACGGTGGTGGTGAGCCTGAGAGGGCGGACGCCAGGCGTGGCGAAGTGCAGCACATTCCGGTAGGTTACATGCTCAATGGCGCGGTTAATATTGTCCACATCGTCTCCCTCGAGGACAAGGAGGGTCTGCGATGGGTTAATGTGGATCTGTTGGGAGGAAGAAGAAAGGGTGGGTAGATATTTAAATGCCTGATTTATGGTCTGAACCCCAACTACACTATAGAGGACCTCCAACCAGCCCCCTCGACCTCCCCAGGACCCACCTTGACTCCACGTCCCCCCCCGTGGAAGCCCCCCTGAACGAGAGGGCATCTGACCGAAGACCCCCTCCCTCAAAGGACTCACCCTGGCGAACTCCCAGGACCACTATCGTCCCCTCCCCTCAGCCCAGATGACCCACCTTCATGCCCTGGGCCAGGCTGTCGAAGGTGAGGAAGTCCAGACCCTCCCGGCACGAGTACAGACAGTGTCGGACCTGCCGCGGTTCCAGTGTCCCGGCCCGGACACTCAAGCCCGCCATGAAAGCACGGAGGTGTCTCACCAAGGGCTCGTCCTGGGACGCTGCGGTGGAAGAGGGGGGGTGGAGAAAGGGAGGGGGAGAGAGAAAGGGGAGGAGTGAGAGAAGGGGAGGGGAGAGAGAGAGTGGTGTTGGATAGACCAAGGCTGGGTGTCCACTGTGAATGGTTGGGCCCTAAGGAGGGCGGTGGGACATAGGGGATCTGGGGAAGCGCAGAGACATTGTTACCCGAAAGTGGCATCACAGGGGGACAGGGTCAAGGAGAAAGCTTTTGGCACGTTGTCCTCATAAATCAGAGAATCAAGTCCAGGATGTTCTGTGAAGTTGTACAAGACGTCAGTGGGGCCGAATCTGAAGCATTGGGTGCAGTTTTGGTCACTGAACGACAGGAAAAATCCCAATCAGATTGAAAGAGAATATTTACTAGGACATTGCCTGGACGTCAGGGACTGAGTAACAGGGAAAGGTTCGACAGGTTCGTGACTTTATCCCCTGAAAATTTACTGGGATGTTGCCCGGACGTTAGGGACTGAGATACAGGGAAAGGGGGACAAGAGGGGGAGAGGTTTGGGGGACAAGGGGGACAGATTTGGGGGACTGACCTGGACTAGTCTCCGTCAGGTTGGGATATCCATTGGGAGCATCATCTGGGTGGGGCATATGGGGTGGGGGGGAAGAGGGTGGGGAGAGAGAGTGGGAGGGGGAGAACAGTTTTTATAAGTGACCGTTAAATCTGCATAACTCCAGTCCCACGTCCCTCAGGTCGGTTTCAGCCGGTATCAGTGTGAGGATCGTGTTCGGGCAGGAGATGGATCAGATGGGGTTAACAAGCGTGGAGAAATGGCGGGACCTTGGGCATCCAAATCTGCGCACCCGTCCAGGTCGCCCCGCATGACAGGACACTTCTGAAGGACTGCGGGGGGCTGGCGATCAGACTCCAGATCACGGGGTTCGTGTTGTGGACTCTACAAGCCTCCCGTGATGCAGCCGCGGAAAGCTGGCAGAAGAGACTCAACTGGGACGTCGGCCCCAGCGCCAGGCAAGTGTATCTCCCGAGGGCCATGGAATGTTTCTCTCTCCGGATAGTCTCCCCCTCTCACTCTCCGCCCCCCCTCTCTCCCACCTTTCCAACAGGCTCCAATCACCATCCGGGCCCGTGCGATGGTCGCTCGCTGTCGGCCGCTTTCCAGGATCACTGCTGGCTCATAGGATGTCCCATCAATGGAGAGCAGCGCGGTTGGGGGGTTCAGGCTCAGAGAGTAGTGATGCCAGTCCTGGTCGCAGGCCTGTGGGGGGGGGGGGGGGGTGGGGGTGAGTGAGAGAGTGAAAGAAAGAGAGAAAGAGAGATGGAGGGGGTCAGGGGGTTTCAGGGCTGAGGTTGAGGGGATTCAGGCCTGGGCCCCAAGATGTAGGGCCCCGAGGTTAAGGCCTGGGCCAATATCCAGGCCTCCGCCCCAAACCAGGGTGTGGGGCCTACCTCCAGGCTGTGGTCTGCTCCTGAATTCAGCCCTCCTTTGATGGGCTGGGTCCTTGGCCTTTCCTGGGCCCCGTGGCCACTTGGCCCGCTACCCCCAATCCCTGCCCCACAGATCCTGGGCCTACCTGATCCAGCTGCCAGCGAAATTTCACCGGGTGGGTGCTCTGTAACTGGGGCCAGTACTGCAACAAGACTCGGGGCCCCAGGATGGAGAGGGTATAGTGGGCATAACCGTTATCTGCCAGGGGGGGAGAGACAGGGAGAGAGAGGGTGAAAAAGCGAAAGCTCCCTCCATTCCCTCCCCATCACACACTCCCGGGGTGGGGACACAGCGTGAAGCCCCGTCCCGTCACACACTCCCGGGGTGGGGACACAGTGTGAAGTCCCGTCCCCATCATGCACTCCCGGGGTGGGGACACAGTGTGAAGCCCCGTCCCGTCACACACTCCCGGGGTGGGGACACAGCGTGAAGCCCCGTCCCGTCACACACTCCCGGGGTGGGGACACAGCGTGAAGCCCCGTCCCGTCACACACTCCCGGGGTGGGGACACAGTGTGAAGTCCCATCCCCATTATACATACCCGGGGTGGGGACACAGACCTGTGCGGAGTGTGTGACAGATGACTGTCTCTTCGTTTGATGCCCCAGGGCTTTTCTCCAGGGGATTGTTCTTCATCCAGAAGGAGAGGGTCAGGGACTCGCTGAGAGCCAGAGGCAGGATCTCCAGAGGGATGTCCACAGCCTGAGATCCGTTAAACCAGTAGATCTGGCTTGTGTCCTGACTGGGGAACGTGGCCAAACCCTGTGTCCAATTGGACAGGGAGCTCACAGCAGGCAGGAGAACCACCTCATCTTCAGAGGCTCCTGGAGAGGGTGAGGAGAGAGGGGGAAGGGAAGGTGGAAAGGGGGGAGAGAGAGTGGAGGAGAGGGAGGAAGAGAGGGGGAAGGATTTCTGTGAATTCCCCTCTCGAGTGCATCAGCTCGGGGGGGGGGTTGCCTATTCCCGCCCTGATCCTGGGCCTCAGCGCCAGTTCCCAGACCCAGTGTAGGCCTCGAGTCCTGTGCGTGCCTCAGACCTATTCTTGACCACCCCCCTACTGTCTTGATCCCTAAGCCCCAGACCCCTCCCGACTGCCCGCCAGCCCCTTGTGGATCCATGTTCCACCCACAGGCCCCGGAGCCTGTTCCAGAACACCCTTCCCCCCCCTTGCTTCCCACAGGCCCCCAAAGCCCCAATTAGGCCTCAAGCTGGCCTCACTCCCCTGCAACCCCACCAGGCATCAGACTGCTGGATCCTCCCAGGGCTCCCCACAGGCCCCGGCCTCGCTCACCCACCGCCCTCACCGCAGAGCCGGCGAAGCATCCTCTCCGAGTAGTTGTCCCGGTCGCAACCTTTAGCCACGTGGGCCGTCCGCAGCTCAACCCGGGCCTCCACGCTGCCCACGGGGGCCCGGCACATCTCCAGGTGGATGTGGGGGAAGAGGGGCCTCGGGCCCGAACCTGGCACATAGTCGACCCGCTTCGTCCAGCCTTAGTCCGATGAGAGAGAGAGATTTACTGGGATATTGCCCGGATGTCAGGGACTGATTTACAGGGAAAGATGCCACAGGTTCTGGAGTTTATCCCCTGAAAATTTACTGGGATGTTGCCTAGACGTTAGGGACTGTGTTACAGAGAAAGGGTCAACAGATTCGGAACTTTATCCCCTGAAGATTTACTGGGATGTTGCCCGGATGTCAGGGACTGAGTGATGGGGTTAATTGGTCAAGGAGCCAGTAAAGGATGGGTAAGTATAGGGGAGCAGCCAGCGAGGAGTAGCCCAGTGAAGGAGAGGGTCTTTGAGGCTTTGGCTCGAGAGGCTTCGGCGAGCAGAGGCTGAGGACGAGCATGCTCGACTAAAGGTAAGACATTCATGGTTAATCTGTTATTTTTTTACTTTGTAAGGTGTGAGGAGAAGAAGGCAGGATGAGTATGTCTCAGTGTCACATGTTGGAACTCATGGAGTCTTCACGTCTCCCGGACATCCATGTGTGCACAACATGTGCTGAGCTGCAGCATCGAAGGGACCAAGTTCCGGAACTTGAGCTGCAGCTCGATGACCTCACTCTGGTTAGGGAGAATGAGGCCATCGTAGACAGGAGCTATAGGCAGGTGGTCGCACAGGGGCCACGGGAGGAGGAAGAAAGGGAGGGGTCAGGTTCATGTGCAAGCACCAGAGTCTGTAATCTTCAGAAATCGGTCCTCCATCTTGAGTACTGGGGAGGGGGATCGTCCGACAAAGGTGGGCAGAGGTGTGGTGTCAACCTCTGTGGATCAGAAAGGTAGGGATAAGAGGAAAAGGGCTGTGAGAGATAATAGAATATAGGAAGTAAAACTAGTATGAATGAAATAAGGAATACTAGACTAGACTAGACTAGAGGAAGTTAAGTAAGTGCTGAGTAGGGATGAATTCTGATAAGGATGAATTCCGATAAGAGTGTGAGGCAGGGTTACGCAAGTATAATAGAATAAGGGTCTTCTAGTGATAGAAAGAATTAGCAAGTTCTGCAGAATTAGTAAGTCCTGGGGGTTGAGATGTGTGAATAAGGACAAAGGCAGATTCATGAATAAGGACAATGACATGATGGGTCCCAGACAGGATACCCCATGGTCTTTCAAGTTTACAGAAACTGCACTGTAGGCAGACAGAATTACCAAATGTCAAACCAATCCAGGAGGCAGAAGAATGTTAGGGGGGGAGGGTACTTCTACACTGAAATGAACTGTATAAAAGTTGGGTGAGCCCCAGTATGTGTGTGTATTCCCAGGGTAAGGGGAAGCACCCAACTTTGCATTGTTGTACAATAAATGTTCTTTGTTCTCAATTTTTGTCTCGAGCGAAATCTGTGAAAGTACTTCTGTTTCTCACAATTGGGGGATCGTCCGGGATTGCACTCCCTCCACAGACAGAGTGCCCAACGACGGGGGTAGGTGCACCCCAGCTGATTCAGCTGGACTCCCTGACAACGGGTGACTGGTCAGTAGACGAAGCGAGTGATATCCGAGAAGAGGCATTGAGAACAAATGACGGGAGAACGTTAAGGAAGTGCACTAGGAATAGCTACTGGATCCCGGTAAGAGGAATTTTATTTACCTACTAGTATGGGAGGAGTAAGTAGCAAGGAAAACAGTCCTAAAGAAGGACGGGAAGATCAGATACCTAAACATAGTCCGTTAGGATTAATGTTATCTGATTGGGGTGCAGGGAAAACCCGTGGGAAAGATAAACAGACCATGGTCAGGTATTGCTGTTAAGAATCCGATAAAAAGGAGTTCGGTATATTGGCCAAAGTTCGGATCCGACGAGGACTGGATGTGTCAGGCATTGAACATCTGGCTCTACCAAAATCAAGGAGGTAATACCGAGAGCAGAGAATATGCAGCCTGTTGGCTCAGTGAATCGTTTGATCAAATGATTTTGAGCGAAAAGGAATGTAAGAACAAGAAGGATGAGGAACCTTCTGCCCCTGAAATACAAGGATGGGATATGTTACATTCCTTTCCTCCACCTTATGTTCCCCCTGTGCCGGCTCCTATCTCCCCTCTCTCACCTAAGCTTTACCCTTCTTTACCTTCCCCTCCTCCTCCACAGTTAGAGAAAGAAGAAGTAGGGGTGGTATGATGACCCGTTCACAGAGTACAAGATTACCGCCTCAATTGACACGAGAGGGAGGAGACTTTGATTATGAGGGTCATTCAAAACAGTGTGAGTCCCTTCGGGAGGGAAGGGCAGAACCCTTTGATTTGTCTCCTGGAGGGCAGGAACCTAAACATCATAGAGGAGGGGATAAGCCAGAAATTAACTGGATGAGACCTTTACGAGAGGTTCCCTTGGGAGGGGATGTGGGGGGGGGGGTCTCGGGTTCGTAAATGTGCCTCTGACTAGTACGGAGGTGCGCAATTTTAAGAAGGAAATGACCTTCCTGATAGAAGACTCTCAGGGATGTGCAGAACAATTAGATCAATTTTTGGGACCGAATATATATACCTGGGATGAATTAATATCGATCTTTAAGGCTCTATTCACTTTGGATGAGTGTGGAATGATTCGCCAGGCAGGGATTAGAGTCTGGGACAGGGAACACCAAGGGGGACCAGAGGCGATACCTGGGGAACTCAAATTCCCCCTGGTAAACCTGAATTGGGATAAGAATACCAATGATGGTTGCACACGAATGGAGAAGTATAGGATTAATCTAATAAAAGGAATGAAGGAGTCTGTTCCAAAAGGACAGAACTTTAAGAAGGCATTTGAGGTTCCCCAAGGTCCCGCGGGGACCCCCTCTGTATTTCTGAATAGATTGCGTACGCCCATACAGCAATATGGGGGGTTGGATATAGAATCCCCAGCAGGTGAACAGTTGGTATTGACGGGCTTTGTTATTAATTCAGTCCCAGATATCAGGAAGAAATTACAAAAGACAGAGAATTGGCATGAACAGGGAATAACACAGCTTTTACAGATCGCACAAAGGGCATACATCCAGAGGTCTGAAGATAAACAGAAAGGAAAGGCTAAGATTTTGATGCAGGCAGTCAAGGAAGTTGTGGAGGGACAGCAGGGAAATGTTAGGAGCTGTGTGCCAGCTCCTGGACGTTGGGAGGAGCGCTGGGAGTGGGGAAGTAGAGACCAGAGCAGAGGCAGGGGAAGAGGAGAATTCCGGGACAACGACCATTCCTGGGACCCCATGGAGACCCTGGTAGAAATTGGGAAACAGGAGCATTAGTTTGCTATTATTGTAAAAAGGAGGGACACTTTAAGAGGGAATGCCCAATGCGAGCCAGGGAGACGCGATCTTACGCATTGATGGAAGCAGATTATGAATAGGGGGGGTCACGGTTCTCAGTCAATACACACCGTGGTGCTGCACGGAGAACCATTGGTAAATTTAAGCATAGGACCCCACGGTGACAAGATGACTTTTCTAGTAGATTCTGGGACAGCCCGGTTTAGTATTTTACAATGGCCTGAGGGTGTTAAAACAGAAGGGACAGTGATGATTTCGGGAGTGGGAGGAAGAGATTTTACGGTCCCTATACTAAAGAATGTAAGGATACAAATGGGAGAAAAGATAATAACAGAGGATATTTTACTAGTTCCCCAAGCTGGAGTTTGCTTGTTGGGATGGGATTTACAGGACCAATTGGCTATCGGTACCAGACCACAGGGATCAGGTATCGGGGTTCCATTTTATGTTCTAACAGAGGAGGATCGGGAACTAATAAATCCTAGAGTATGGGCAAAAAGAGGCAATAGAGGAGGGTTAGATGTTCCTCCCCTGCAAGTTACTTTAAAAGACCCTGGCTAAGTAATTAGATGAAAACAGTATCCAATTCCTATGGCTGGCCGAAAGGGGCTGCAGCCAGTAATTGACCAATTGGTGAAAGATGGTATACTCGAACCTTGTATGTCACCTTTTAATTCCCCAATTTTACGTCCAAAAACCAGACGGTACCTATCGATTAGTGCAGGATTTGAGGGAGAAACAAAATTATTCTCACCCGTTATCCAGTTGTACCTAACCCCTATACGATAATGGGTAAAATTGATCCCCATGGTAAGTGGTTTAGTGTAATTGACCTCAAAGATGCCTTCTGGACCTGTCCGTTGGCAATAGACAGTAGGGACATGTTTGCATTTGAGTGGGAGAATCCTTTTACAGGACAGAAAAATCAATACCGGTCGATGGTCCTTCCCCAGGACTTTACAGAATCACCAAATTTGTTTGGCCAAGTTTTAGAACAGGTACTAGATGAGGCTCCTTGGAGAGAGAATAGTCAATTAATACAATATGTTGATGATTTATTAATCATGGGAAAAACGTATGATGTGGTTAAACAATACACTGTTGAATTTCTGAATTTTCTAGGGAATAAGGGTCTTAGAGTGAGTGAATCAAAGTTACAATTTGTTCAATCTGAAGTTAAATACTTAGGTCATCTGGTTAGTCAAGGAATTAGGAAGATAAGTCCAGAGAGAACACGCGGTATTCTGCAGATCCTGCCTCCAAAGAGTGCTCGAGAACTTAGGAAATTCCTTGGTTTAGTGGGATACTGTAGAATTTGGATTGAGAATTATTCTAGCCTGGTCAAATTTGCGATTCTAGAGGGCGAAACTATTGTTTGGACAGAGGAGGAGATTAAAGATTTTACCTTGGTGAAACAGCGTCTTATTTGTGCCCCAGTTTTGGCTTTACCCGACCTAAATAAGCCATTTGACCTATATACCAATGCGAAAGACGGTGTGGCCATGGGAGTATTAACGCAAGAGAGGGCAGGCTTTAGACAACCAGTTGCCTTTCTGTCAAAAATTTTAGATCCTGTTTGTCGTGGTTGGCCAGAATGTGTGCAAGCAATTGCAGCCACTGCTATTTTAGTCGAGGAAGGATGAAAGATTACGTTTGGTGCCCCGATGAGAGTTCATACCCCTCACACAGTCCGCACCATTTTCTTACAACGTGCCGGAAGGTGGCTTACTGATTCTAGAATTTTAAAGTATGAAGCGATTCTCATGGATGGGGATGATTTGATACTGATTATAAACAAAGAACAGAATCCAGCCACCTTCTTGGTTTCTCCAGATTCTGATACTGTCCCCAATGATTTAGAGCATGTATGTTTAGAAGTGATAGATTTACAGACAAAAATTAGAGATGATTTAAGTGATGAACCTTTACGGGAGGGTGAAAGATGGTTTATTGATGGATCTTCCCACTGCATTGACGGCATTCGGTATAGCGGGTATAGTGTAGTGGATGGGAATGAAGGAGTTGTGATTGAAGCCGGTCGTCTTCCCGGTCATTGGTCGGCACAATCCTGTGAATTATATGCTCTCTATAGAGCTCTCCAGGGTTTAGAGGGAAAGGTGGGCACAATCTATACCGACTCAAAGTATGCTTTTGGTGTAGTGCACAGCTTTGGAAAGATTTGGAAAGAGTGGGGAATGATAACTGGGAAAGGACAAAAGTTGATCCATGAAAACTTAATTGTTCAATCCTTTGATGCTCTTATGTTACCTGAGGAGATAGCTGTAGTTCATGTACGGGGCCATCAAATTATTGACAGTCCTGAAGCACAGGGGAACAGACGGGCAGATGAAGCTGCCAAACAGGCTGCACTCACAGAAAAAATAGACATGCAGCTGTTACTCCCCACCCCACATGAGGTTCAAAAGACTCTCATCTTTTCACGGGAAGAGGAGGTTTATATGAAAGACCAGGGAATGCGTCAAACTGTCGATGGGTTGTGGTGGACGGCAGAGGGACGCCAAGTACTGAACAAAGCCTTGGCTCGTTAGATTATTGATCAGCTCCACCAGCAGACACATTGGGGAACACAGGCACTTGTTGATGCTTTTGTATGGTCCTTTAATTGCTCGGGAATATACACCATAGCCAAGCAAAGAACTCGGGGGTGCCCAATCTGTCAGCGAGTGAATAAGAAAGTCATGCGCCAGGTAATGCCTGGCAGTCGCGATATATCTGTACGCCCGTTTCAACGAATACAGATTGACTTCACGGAATTACCTAAGACGGGCTTATAAATACCTCCTGGTGATGGTGGATCATTTTACTCGATGGATTGAGGCTTTCCCGACCCCTAATTATCGTGCTAGCACCATTATCCGGATATTACTAGAGTTTGTTATTCTGCATTATGGCATTATTCAAACCATTGACTCAGATTGAGGTACACATTTTACCTCTCAGGTACTCCAGGGTGTGTGTAAAATCCTGGGAATAGATTGGCAATTACATACCCCATGGCACCCCCAGAGTTCAGGCCGTGTTGAACGGATGAATCAGACCCTGAAAAATCAACTCACTCGACTTCATGAGGAAACTGGCCTCTCCTGGATTAAATGCTTACCCTTAGCTTTAATTAGGACTTGAACAGCTCCTCGTAAGGACCTTGCTGTCTCACCATATGAAATAATGTTTGGTCTTCCTTACATGGGATTCCACACTGATACCCCTACCCCTGAGGCTAAGTACATATCTAAATATTTACAGGGACTTTCTACTTCTCTGTATGACTTAAGACAGAAGGGTTTATTAGTTCAAAACCCACCCCTGGACAATCCTATTCATTCTGTTAAACCTGGTGATTGGGTATATGTAAAAGCGTGGCAAGACCATAAACTAAAACTGATATGGGACGGCCCTTATTGTGTACTTCTGATTACAGACACTGCAGTGCGAACAAAAGAAAAGGGGTGGACTCACATACAATGCATTAAATAAGCTAATCCACGGACTAAAGACGTTGATAATATACCCTCCACCTGGCGTGCAGTCTCGCATCCTTCTGGTCTGAAAGTTACGCTACGCCGGGAAAAAGTGCTGTAATGTTATTTTTATTATTTGCTGTATTGTTTTTCTGCTGGTTCCCAATTTTTGGGAAACCACACAATTGTACACAATGTATTAAGTCCTCCTGGAATAGGGGCAGCAGAGGTGATAATTACTTTGAGGAATGGACAGGTTTACCTTTAGAATGCAGACAGGGCACAGGTATAGAGTGTATTCATAGTGGGGTGCCTTATTTAGTATGGTTTAATTTAGGATCCCAACATGGACCAGGGAAACAGAACTGCCCTAGGGGAGTGGGTTGGGTTTGCGTCCCGGCCTCTACAGATATTAAAGAGATGAGTGCTAAAAATATGGTACAAAGAAGATGGTGGGAAAATGATAGGCAGAACATTAGTCAGGGCTATACCTGGAGTAGGGATAAAGGGGGTGTATATGCTAATGCTCGCAGACAAGCTGCTACTCACAGGTTAGGTAACAATAATCGCCCCTCCCCCCCCCCCAACTTGGCATTTTGTAAATCATCCTTTGGGTCACGAATACATTCGGAAGGCTAAAGGCCATCACTATAAGGGGGATGCCATTTATAAACGGCTCAAGCTGCTCCAGAGTACCACAGCTGTTTGGCATTTAAACCGTTTAATCAGACTCCAGGCAGTTTTGGAGATTATCACCAAACAGACAGCGACGGCCTTGGATTTATTGGCTGAAGAACAACGACAGATACGAGCTACAGCTTATCAAAACCCCCTGGCTCTTGATTACTTGTTGGCTGCTGAGGGCGGCGTTTGTGGAAGATTGATTGATGACAATGGTCACAATGGTCAGGCGGATGAACTTTTTACTGGTGACTGGAGGTGGATACACACAGCCCTTATAGCAGTTGGACTTGTTATTTTAGCCATCATGATACTTCCCTGCCTAATGACTTGTGTGGAGTCTTTAATTCAACGGACCCTTCATCAGATCACTACAACCCAAAGGATGCATGTTTCCCAAACTCCGTCTGCATATGATGCTGAGATGGCAGTTCATTTGCTGACTCGCTGGGAAAAAAAGACCAAGCTTCCAGTTGAGAATTTACTAAGCATAGCTAAAGAAAATGTGTGGATTGTGAGAGATAATAAAATATAGGAAGTAAAGCTAGTATGAATGAAATATAATAAGGAATACTAGACTAGATTAGAAGAAGTTAAGTAAGTGCTGAGTAGGGATGACTTTGCATTGTTGTACAATAAATGTTCTTTGTTCTCAATTTTTGTCTCGAGTGAAATCTGTGAAGGTACTTCTGTTTCTCACAGGGCGATGGTCATAGGGGATTCAATGGTCAGGAGGACGGACAGAGGTTTTTGTGGATACGATATGGAAAACCGGATTGTGGTTTGCCTCCCTGGTGCCAGGGTCTGAGATGTGACTACGCACGTTCAGAACATCCTAAGAGGGTAAGGAGCCTGAGGTTGTGGTACATGTTGGTACCAATGATGTTGGAAGGAAGGAGGAAGTGGTCCTGCAGAATGAGTATCGGGAGTTGGGTAGGAAGCTTAAAAGGAGGACCACTAAGGGGGTAATCTCTTGATTACTTCCTGTGCCACGTGACAGTGAAGGGTTAAACACGTGGCTAAAGGGGTGGAGTAAGAGACAGGGATTCAAGTTCTTGGACCACTGGGACCTTTCTTGGGGGGAGATGGGACCTATACCGTAATGATGGGTTACATCTTAATTGCAGAGGGACCAGTCTCCTGGCAGGGTGGGGTGGTTTAAACTAGTATGGTTGGGGACAGGGTTTCAAGTTAGGCAGGACAGCAGGGAGAGGTTTGTAGGCTAAGGAAAGAGAAAAATTTAAATAATTTAAGGGAAGCAGGAAGTAATAAAAAGATGTAGTGACAATTATGAGAAAGGTAAAGAGGAGGATAGGCAGACGGTACGATGTAGGACATCCCCGAGATGTATTTATTTTGATGCGAGGAGTGTTGTTAGGAAGTTGGATGAGCTAAAGGTGTGGATTGACATGTGGCATTATGATGTTGTGGCCATTAGCGAGACGTGGTTGAAGGAAGGTTATGACTGGCAGTTGAATGTTCCAGGATTTTGCAGCTTTAGATGTGAAGAGTAGGTTGATTAAGAGGCAGAGGTGTGGCATTACTTGTCAGAGAGGATATTACAGCAATGCTGAGGCAAGATAGACTGGAGGGCTCTTCGAGGGAGGCAGTGTGGGTAGAGCTGAAAAATAAGAAGGGTGAGGTTACTATTATGGGGATATATTATAGGCCTCCAAATGGGGAAAGGGAACTAGAAAAGCAAATGTACAAGGAAATAGGTGAGATGTGCAGTAGAAATAGGGTGGTGTTGGTTGAGGATTTCAGTTTTCCAAACTTAGATTGGGAAAAGCCGTCAGTAAAAAGGCAGGATGGCTTAGTATTTATGCATTGTGTTCAGGATTGCTTTTTGCAGCAATATATTGAGACGCCACCTAGAGGGGGAGCGGTGGTTAGATCTGTTGTTTGTGAATGAAATGGGGTAGATGATGGAGGTGAGCGTTGGGGAGAACTTCGGATCCAGTGATCACGGGTCCATTAGCTTTAGCTTAATAATGGAAAGGGATAGGTTGGGTCTGAGGTTGAAGGTCTTCGACTGGGGGAAGGCCAGGTTTGGAGAGATGAGAAGGGTTTTGCAGAGAGTTGTGTGGGCTGATCATTTTGCCAGAAAGGATATAGAGGAAATTTGGAGGGCATTTAGGGGTGAGATTTTGAGAGTACAGGATCTTTATGTTCCAGTCCAGCCAAAAGGGAAAACCAAAGGTTCAAGGGAGCCGTGGTTTTCTGGTAAAATGAAGAAGTTGATTTGGGACAAGAGGGAGGCCTATACTAAATATAAAAAAACAAGGGATTGAGGAGATGTATGGTCATTACTTAGATGGCAGGAAGAATCTTAAGAGGGATATTAGAAAGGCAAAAAGAAGGTATGAGATGTCCATAGCTAATAAGGCGAAGGTGAATCCTAAGGGTTTTTACAGATACGTGAACAGTAAAAGGAGGGTTAAGGATAGCGTATGTCCACTGGATGAGGGGACCGGTGAACTGTCAGGAACCATATGAGATGGGAGAAATATTGAACAATTTTTTCTTGTCCGTATTCACGAGGGAAAGGGACATTGGGCTATATGAGATAAGAGAGGCAAAGGGCTTAGTTATGGAGAGGATAGGGATGAGTAAAGAGAGGGTTTTGGAGCTTCTAGGGTCCATAAAGATGGATGTCTCCTGGTCCTGATGGGATTTTTCCCAGGACTTTAAGGGAGGTCAGGGAACAAATAGCAGGGGCACTGACAGTGATTTTTCAAAAATCACTGGAGGAGGGGGTGGTACCACAGGATTGGAGGGTTGCAAATGTAATTCTGTTGTTTAAAAAAGGCATTAGGTGTCGGCCAAGTAATTATCGGCCAGTAAGTTTGACTTCGGTGGTGGGGAAGGTTATGAAGGGTATTGTTCGAGATAGTATATACGCATATCTGGACAGGCAGGGATTGATTAGGGGCACCCAGCATGGGTTTGTAAAGGGAAAGTCATGTTTGACGAACCTTGTGTTTTTTGAGGAAGTGACAGAAAAGGTGGATGAAGGTAGAGCGGTTGATGTGATCTATTTCGATTTTAGTAAGGCTTTTGATAAAGTTCTGCATGTAAGGTTAATAAGGAAGGTTCAGTCACTAGGAATGAGTAGAGAGATTGTGACATGGGTTCAGAGGAGGCTGGAAAATAGACAGCAGAGAGTCAGGTTGGAAGCCTGTGACAAGCAGGGTGCCTCAGGGATCGGTGCTGGGTCCCTTGATGTTTATCATTTATATAAATGACTTAGAGGAGGGTATGGTTAACTGGGTAAGAAAATATGCAGATGATATGAAAATAGGCAGAGTGGTGGACAGTGAGGTAGGTTTACAGAATTAATTGGATTACAGAAGGATTTGGTTTGTTTGGAAGAGTGGGCTGAATGATGGCAGATGGAGTTCAATGTAGACAAGTGTGAGGTGTTGCTTTTCGGTAAAAATAACCAGAATGGGACATATGCAGTTAAGGGGAGGGCACTGAGGCATGCAGAGGGACCTGGGGGTTATGGTACATAGTTCACTGAAGGTGGATTCCCATGTAGACAGGGTGGTTAAGAAGCTATATGGTATGCTGGCTTTCATAAATCATAGTTTAGAGTATAGGAGCTGGGAAGTGATGCTGCGACTGTTTAAGGCATTGGAGAGGCCTGGTTTGGAGTACTGTGCTCAGTTCTGGTCTCCAAATTAAAAGATATAGATAAGGTGGAGAGGGTGCAAAGAAGGTTTACAAGGATGTTGCCTGGCTCACAGCATCTGGATTACAGGGAGAGATTAAGGAGACTGGGACTTTGTTCATTGAAACGTAGACAACCTAGAGGGGACTTGATAGAGGTATTTAAAATTATGAAGGGAATAGATAGACAAGACATAAACAGACTCATTCTCCTGAGGGCAGGGGAGGTTGGAACAAGAGGGGAGTTAAGGGTAAGGGGGTAACACTTTGGGAGAAATATTAGAAGTGGGTTTTTCACTCAGCGAGTGGTGGCAGATTGGAATGATCTTCTGAATGAGATAGTTGTGGCAGGGTCACTTCTGTCATTTAAGAGAAGGTTGGATGTGTACATGGAGGTGAGGGGGTTGGAGGGTTATTGGCGGAGAGTGGGAGGTTTGAGCTAGTGGAGTTTTTCTAGTGAACCGGTGCAGACTCGAAAGGCCGACATGGCCTGTTTCCGCTCTGTAAATGGTTATATGGTTTATCCTCTGAAGATTTACTGGGATGTTGCCTGAACGTCAGGGGACTGAGTTACAGGGAAAGGTTCAACAGGTCTTGTCACACACTCACGGCCCACGACCCCATACTCACCCTGCCACCCAGGGGTGCACGCTGGCCTCACCTCGACCTCCACCCTGGCATCCTGAGCCGCTCGTTTCTTGCCGCAGTCGTAGGCTGTTACAGTGAAGGTATAAATGTCCCCCCTTCCCCCCACCAGCTCCGCCGTGTTCCGGATGTTTCCTGGGGATGACAGAGGGGTCAGAATAGTTTCTCTCCCCCCCCTCTCTCTCCCCATCCTCTTCTCTCTCCACCTCCCATCCCTTTCCCTCTCCCTCTCTCTCTTCCCCTTTCCCCCTCCGTCTCCAATCCCCTTTCCCTCTCCCATCCCTTTCCCTCTCCCATCCCCTTTCCCTCTCTCTCCCATCCTCTTTCCCCACTCCCCCCCTCCCCCCTCTCTGTACCATCGTTATCAACAGAGAACGGGACATCCGAGGTGAGAATCTCGTAGAAGCAGATCTGGCTGTACTGGGGGGAACAGTCCCCGTCACGGGCTTCGACACGGAGCAGTAGTCCCGGGGGTGCCCCCTCCGTCACGGACACCTTGTAGAGGGTCTCGTCGAACACCGGGGCAAATTCGTTCACATCGTTCACTCTCAGTCGCACGATAGCCCTAGGACGAAGCAGGGGAGGTCCCTCCAGTTCCGACCACAGATCCATCCCCTCCCCCAGACTGTCCTGTCCATGGACCCATCCCTCCAGACCCATCCCGTCCATGGACCCATCCTTCCAGACCCGTCCCGTCCACGGACCCGTTCCAAGTCCTTCCAGACCTGTCCCATCCATGGACAGTCCTGCCAGACCCATCCTGTCCATGGACCCATCCCACGTACCCCAGACCTGTCCCGTCCAAGGACCCTTCCCACCAGTCCTGACCCATCCACGGATCCATCCCATCCCGTCCACGAACCCGTCCTACGTACCTCAAGACCCGTCCCGTACACGGACCCATCCCTTCCACAGACCCCCCACGTCCCCCAGACACGATCTGTGCCTGGACACATCCCTCCCCGACCCGTCCCATCTGCAGATCTATCCCCCAGATTCATCCCATCCACGATTCGGTCCCCCCAAACCTGTCCCATCCTGGACCCAACCCTGACCTTACTTGTGGGAGCGTTTCACGTTGTTCCTGTGGGCATTGTCCCCGCAGTCCTGTGCCTGGATAGTGAACGTGTGCTCGCGCTGAAGCTCGCAGTCCACGGGCTGCTTTGCCCGGATCGACCCCTCCCCCGTCACCTTGTCCACGACCAGCACCTCAAATGGGACATTTTGCCCGTGAATCTTGAACCCGCAGATTTCACCTGCCGGCAGCCAGCAGGTTAACGCTGCGTCACTAACCTCAGTCTCCCTACCCCCTCTCCCTACCCCCTCCCCTCTACCCACTCTCCAACCCCCTCTCTCCACCCCTTCCCTACCCCTATCCCCTCCCTCTCCCCTCTCTCTACCCCATCTCCCCCTCCCTATTCCCCTCCCCCTCTCTCCACCACTCTCCTCCACTCCCCATCTCCCCCTCTCACCCCATCTCCACCCTCTCTCCCTCCCTTCCCCCTCTGTTTCTCCCCCTCTCCCTCATCCTCACCCCCTTCTCCCCCTTCCTCTCTTCTCCCTTTTCCCCCTCAATCCCCCTCGCTCCCGAAGGATCCAAATCCTTCCTGATCCAGTCTCGTCCAGGACCAATCTAATCCCCAATCCGGGCTCCAACTCTGATCCGGTTCCAGTCTGAACCACTGATCCGGGTTCTGGTCTCCCCACTTGTTCCAGACCCAGTTTGAACCACCAATCCAGGTTTCGGTCTCCCCCTCCACAATCTGGACCCGGTCCAACTCTTCTGGTCCCGGTCTAAGCCCCTGATCTACCAATCCAGTCCAGTCCGACCTACCCGATCTGATCCCAATCCAACCCTCCCAATCCCAGTCCTGGTCTAAGCCCCTGATCTGCTCTGGCCTGATCCACCGATCCAGTTCTAGTCCGACCCACTGATTTGATCTGGCTTGATCCACTGACCCCGTCTGACCACCCAAATCAGCTCCAATCTAAATCCCTGATCCAATTCCAGTCTGACCCACCCGATCCAGTTCCGTCTAAACACCTGATCCAATTCCAGTCCGATCCACCCGATCCAGTCCAAATCCGACCCACCTCCAGGGCGATCCACCTTTTCTGGTCTGACCCATCTGTTCCGGTTCTAGTCTGACCCACTGATCCGGTTCCTGTCCAATCCACCTGATCCAGTTCCAATCTGATCTGACCCACTGATCCATTCCGGTGGAATTCACCCAATCCAGTCCTAATCCAATCTGACCCACTGATCCGGTTCTGGTCCAATCCACCTGATCCAGTCCCAATCTGATCTGACCCACTGATCCAGTTCTGGTCTGACTGACTGATCTCGTTCCAGTCTAATCCACCTGATCTGGTCCGATCCTGTTCCGGTCTGATCCAGTTCTAAATTGACCCACCCGATCCAGGTCCAGTCTGACCAGCCTGATCCGGTTCCGGTCCAACCATCAGATCCAGTCCATTCAAGCCCCTGATGTGGTCCGGTCACTCTCAACCCCTCAACACCCCGACTGAGGTGGTCTCTATCTCTCTCTCTCCCTTTCCCCCATCCCCTCCCTCACCGGAGTAGCGGAGGGGAGCATCCTTGTCAATGGCGAAGAGAGGGGGGTTGAGGAGGACGGTTCGGTCATTCTCCATCACGATGCCCTGGTATTCGGCCTCTATCCATGGCTTGTGCTTGTTGGATGCTGGTGGGAGGGGGAGAGAGAGAGAGGGGGAGGGGGAGAGAAAGAGAGAGGGGGGGAGAGAGAGAGGGGAAGGGGGAGAGAAAGAAAGAGGGGGAGAGAGAAGGGAGGGAGAGAGGGATAGAGGGGAGATGGGGGAAGGGGAGGAGGGGGGGAGAGAGGAACATGTGTATGATGTTGACTCTATAGACAGTCTCTCCCACATCTAGAGAAACCCCAATCCTTCCTCTGTCTGGAGGATCCCGTCCCCACACTCGAGCGCCTCGTCTCTCCCAAAAATATCTGGACTGAACACCATTACTCCCCCCATCAAGTGCAGAGACGCACCCCACCTCCAGAGACCTAATCTCCCCCCCCACCCCACCCCCTCCCGGACCTCCATCTCTCCCCTTCACAGATCCAGTTCCAGTCTCTTTCCCTTGATCCAGTTACAGTCTTCCCTGCAGCTCCAGATCCGGCCTCCCTGTGGATCTGGATCTGGTCTCCCCAGATCCAGGTTCTGCCAATCCCTGCCTGAGCCCCCAATCTGGTCTGACGCCTATATTCGCTCCAGACCAACCCAGTTCCAGTCTGAGACTCACAAATCCAGGTTCTATCTCACCACCAATCCTGTGTCCCAATTGATCCAGTACCAGTGTAATCCTATGATCTGGCTCCGGTCTCTCCACCGATCTGTTCTGTGCCCCTTCTGACTCGTTCCCGTCTCCCCATCGATCCAGTTCCGGTTTGATCCCCACCAATCCGGCTCTGGCCTGAGCCCCAACCAACCCGCTCCAGTTCCCTCCATTGATCCAGTTCTGGTCTGAGCCCCACCGATCTGGCTCCGGTCTGAGCCCCACCGATCTGGCTCCGGTCTGAGCCCCACCGATCTGGCTCCGGTCTGAGCCCCACCGATCTGGCTCCGGTCTGAGCCCCACCGATCTGGCTCCGGTCTGAGCCCCACCGATCTGGCTCCGGTCTGAGCCCCACCGATCTGGCTCCGGTCTGAGCCCCACCGATCTGGCTCCGGTCTGAGCCCCACCGATCTGGCTCCGGTCTGAGCCCCACCGATCTGGCTCCGGTCTGAGCCCCACCGATCTGGTTCCGGTCTGAGCCCCACCGATCTGGCTCCAATTCCCCCCATCAATCTGGTTCTGGTCTGACCCCCTGATTTGGCTCCGGTTTGAGCCCCTATCAACCCGCTTCAGTCCCCCCATCGATCCGGTTTTGGTCTGAGCCTCATTGATCTGACCTGTCTGAGCCCCACCGATCCGGCTCCCATTTGAGCCCCACCAATCCAGCTCCTGTTGAGCCCCACCAATCCGGCTCCGGTTTGAGCCCCACCAATCCAGCTCCGGTTTGAGCCCCACCAATCCGGCTCCGGCTTGAGCCCCACCAATCCGGCTCCGGTTTGAGCCCCACCAATCCGGCTCCGGTTTGAGCCCCACCAATCCGGCTCCGGTTTGAGCCCCACCAATCTGGCTCCGGTTTGAGCCCCACCAATCTGGCTCCGGTTTGAGCCCCACCAATCTGGCTCCGTTTTGAGCCCCACCAATCTGGCTCCGGTTTGAGTCCCGACCGACCTGCTCAAGTCCCCCCATTGATCCGGTTCCAGTCTGAGCCACACCAATCCGGCAACGTCCGAGACTATACCAACCCATTCCAGTTCCCCCATTGATCTGGCTCTGGTCTGAGCCCCACTGATCTGGCTCCAGTCTGAGCCCCAACCGACCCACTCCAGTCCCCCCATTGATCCAGTTCCAGTCTCACCTCCCACCGACGCGCTTCTGACCCGCCCACTGATCCGGCCCCAGTCTGAGACCCCACTGACACGCTCCAGTCACCCCACCGATCCGGCCCCAGTCTCACCCCCTACCGACCCACTCCAGTACTCCCATCGATCCGGTTCTGGTCTGAGCCTCACCAATCTGGCTTTGTCTGACCTTACCGCCCCACTCCAGTCCCTCCACCGATGCAGCACCAGTCTGAGCCCCCACACACCCGCTTCAGTCCCCACACTGATCCAGCCCCAGTCTCAGCCCCCACCGACCCGCTCCAGTCCCCCCCACCGATCGGGCTCCAGTCTCAGCCCCCACCAACCCGCTCCAGTCCCCCCACCAATCCGATTCTGGTCTAAGCCCCACTGATCCCCATGAGAACCCCCCCTCTCTCCATCACCCCCGCCCCACACAAACCTGGACCGCAAAACAGCTGAACAGACCCCTTTCCCCCACACCTTGCCCCTCAACATCCCTCCCCACTCCTTCTCCATCGCCGGAGATGGGGGGGGGGGAAATAAATCCCCTCCTCCGTGCACATCTGAAATCAATCCATCCCCTCCCCCTTCTACCGTCCCAGTATCTGGAACGCACCCTCCTGTGTCTCCAGGGGAGATTTTGCAACACCCCCTCCTCTCCACCCCCCCCCCAGCCACCCCATTGCAATCTCTGCCCAGACCCACCTTTGCTGCATTGCATAGCCGCCAGCAGCGAGCAAACGACACCTGGCCAGATGTGCGCCCACATCGTAGCTGTGGTGCACCTCCGATTAAAACTGCTCCTGACACTCCCTGTAGGCGCAAACCGGCCCCCGGCCTCTTTGCATACCCTTCTGCGTTGCTTTGTCCTCCAGCTCCTCCCCTCACCTGGTCGGCGTTATTTTTAATTACAAAAAAATTAAATAGGCGAGACGCGATCGCGGCTTTGCAGAGACGCAGCGTCGGCTCCTTTAAATATGCAAAGGAGCAGGGCTGTGCGGCAAAATGACGTCACAAAGCCGGCCGGAGGCTGAGCAGGGGAGACCTCGGCCAATCAGAGAAGGTGGAGGGACGGGACATGCTTTTCCCTGTTTGGGGTGGGGGAAGTAGAGACCAGAGGATTTAAAGGGACATTCGTCGTGTTGGATTATGTGGGCTCCAGCCGGGGTGACGAGAAGAGCCTTACCCAAAGCACGCCCCGAAAGAATTCCGCTCCGCCGCCGAGCAAATCAAGCCGAAAGAGAGGCGAATCGGGCACTCCCTTAATTTACTAGCCACTCTTGTGCCCCAAAAACACTCCCCGTTTCCCTGTAATTCAAACATCTCAGTAAATCTTCAGGGGATAAAGTCCCGACCCTGTTGAAACTTTCCCTTTAACTCTGTCTCTGATGTCCAGTCAACATCCTATTAAAACTTCAGGGGATAAAGTCCCGATCCTGTAGAACACAGTCACTGACGTCCGGGCAGCATCCTATTAAATCTTCAGGGAATAAAGTCTCGAACCTGTCGAACCTTTCCCTGTCACTAAGTCCCTGACGTCCGGGCAACGTTCTAGTAAATCTTCAGGGGATAAAGTCCCAAACCTGTTGAAAATTTTCCCTGTCACTAAGTGCCTAATGTCCGGGCAACATCCCAGTAAATCTTCAGCGGTTAAGGTCCTGAACCTGTAGAACCTTTCCCTGTAACACAGTCCCTGACGTCCAGGCAACATCCCACTAAATCTTCAGGGGATAAACATCCCAGTAAATCTTCCGGGGATAAAGTCCGGAACCTGTTGATCCTTTCCCTGTAACACAATCATGACGTCCAGGCAACATCCTATTAAATCTACAGGGGATAAAGTCACGAACCTGTTAACCATTTCCTTGTAACACATTCCTGACGTCCAGGCAACGACCCAGTAAATCTTCAGGGGATAAAGTACCTAACCATTTGAAACTTTGCCTGTAACTCAGTTCCCGACATCCAGGCATCGTCCCTGGAATTCTTCATGGGATAAAATACAGAACCTGTTGGACCTTTCCCTGCAACACAATCCTGACGTCCAGACAACATCCTATTAAATCTTCAGGGGATAAAGTGCCAAACCTGTTAATTCATTCCCAGTAACACAGTCCTGACGTCCAGGCAACATCCCAGTAAATCTTCAGGGGATAAAATCCCTAACCTGTCATACCTTTGCCTGTAACTCAGTCCCTGACGTCCAGTCATCTTCCCTGTAAATCTTGATGGGATAATGTCCAGAACCTGTTGGAAATTTCCATGTAATACAACCCTGACGTCCAGGCAACATCCTATTAAATCTTCAGGGGATAAAGTCCCTAACCTGTTGACCCTTTCCTTTAACTCAATCCCTGACATCCGGGCAAAATCCCGTAAATCTTCAGGGAATAAAGCCAAGACCCTGTCGAACCTTTCCCTGTAACTCAGTCCCTGACCTCCGGGCAACGTCCCAGTAAATCTTAAGGGAATCTATTCCCGAACCTGTTGGTCCTTTCCCTGTAAATCACTCCCTGAGTCCGGTCAAATTCCCAGTAAATCTTCAGGATATAATGCCCCGAATCTTTTTGACCTTTCCGTGTAATCCAGTCCCTGACGCCCGGGTACCATCCCAGTAAATCTTCAGGGGATAAAGTCCCAAACCTGTTGCCCCTTTCCCTTTAACTCAGTCCCTGACGTCTCGGCAAAATCCAGTAAATGTTCAGAGAATAAAGTCATGAACCTGTCGAACCTTTCCCTGTAACTCAGTCCCTGAAGTCCAGGCATCGTCCCCGTAAATCGTCATGGGATAAGGTCCAGAACCTGTTGGACCTTTCCCAGTAACACAATCCTGACGTCCAGACAACATCCTATTAAATCTTCAGGGGACAAAGTCTCGAACCTGTTGACCCATTCCCTGGAACACAGTCCTGACCTCAAGGCATCGTCCCAGTAAATCTTCAGTGCATTAAATCCAGAATCTGTTGAATCTTTCCCTGGAACTCAGTCCCTGACGTCCGGGCAACGTCCCTGTAAATCTTCATGGGATAATGTCCCGAATCATTTTGACCTTTTCCTGTAACTCAGTCCCTGACGCCTGGATACCATTCCAGAAAATCTTCAGGGAATAAAGTCCCGAACCTGTTGACCCTTTCCTTTAACTCAATCCCAGAGATCCGGGCAAAATCCCGTAAATCATCAGGGAATAAAGTCACGAACCTGTCGAATCTTTCCCTGTAATTCACACCCTGATGCCCGGGCCACGTCCCAGTAAATCTTCAGGTGATAAAGTCCCATACCTGTTGACACTTTCCGGTAACCCTGTCCCTGACGCCCGGCCCACGTCCGGGCAACATCCAGTAAATCTTCATGGGATAAAGTCTCGAACCTGTTGGACCTTTCCCTGTAACACAATCCTGACGTCCAGGCAACATCCTAATAAATCTTTAGGGGATAAAGTCCCGAACTCGTTGGTCCTTTCCCTGTAAATCAGTTCGTGAGTCACGGCAATTTCCGAGCAAATCTTCAGGGGATAAGGTCCCGAACGTGTTGACACTTTCCCGGTAACCCAGTCCCTGACGTCCGGGCAAGGTTCCAGTTAATCATCAGGGGATAAAGTCGCGAAACTGTTGAACATTTCCGAGTAATTCAGTAGCTGGCTTCCGTGCCTCGTTCATGTAAATCTTGAGGGGATAAAGCCCCTAACCTGTCGGACCTATCCCTGTAACTCAATCCTTGACGTCCGGGCAACGTTCCAGTAAATCTTCAGGGGATAAAGTCCCAAAATTGTTGAAAAATTTCCCTGCCACTAAGTCCCTAATGTCCGGGCAACATCCCAGTAAATCTTCAGCGGTTAAGGTCCCGAACCTGTAGAACCTTTCCTTGTAATACAGTCACTGACGTCCAGGCAACATCCTATTAAATCTACAGGGGATAAAGTCACGAACCTGTTAACCCTTTCCGTGTAACATATTCCTGATGTCCAGGCAACGACCCAGTAAATCTTCAGGGGATAAAGTCCCTAACCTGTTGAACCTTTGTCTGTAACGCAGTTCCCGACGTCCAGGCATCGTCCCTGTAATTCTTCATGGGATAAAATACAGAACCTGTTGGACCTTTCCCTGCAACACAATCCTGACGTCGAGACAACATCCTATTAAATCTTCAGGGGATAAAGTGTCGAACCTGTTAACCCATTCCCTCAAACACAATCCTGACGTTCAGGTTACATCCCAGTAAGTCTTCAGGGGATAAAGTCCCGAACCTGTAGACCTTTCCCTGTAATTCACACCCTGATGCTCGGGCCACGTCCCAGTAAATCTTCAGGTGATAAAGTCACGTACCTGTTAACCCTTTCCCCGTAACCCAGTCCCTGACTTCAGGGCAATATCCCAGTGAATCTTCAGGGTATAATGTCCAGAATCTTTTTTTCATTTCCCTGTAACTTTGACCCTGACGTCCGGCAAAATCCCGTAAATCTTCATGGAATAAAGTCACGAACCTGTCGAACCTTTCCCTGTAACTCAGTCCCTGACGTCCGGGCAACATCCCAGTAAATCTTCGGGGGATAAAGTCCCAAACCTGTTGACACTTTCCCCGAAACCCAGTCCCTGACGTCCGGGCAATATCCTATTAAATTTTCAGGGATTAAATTCCCTAAATTGTAAACTCTTTCCCTCTAACGCAGTCCATGATCCTCTGAAACGTCCCAGTAAATCTTCAGGGAATCAGGTCGCGAACCTATTGAGCCTTTCCCTGAAAAACAGTCCTGACGTCCAGGCAACATCCTATTGAATCTTCAGGGGATAAAGTCAGGAACCTTTAAAATCTTTCCCTGTAACGCAGTCCCAGACGTCCGGATAACATCGCAGTAAATCTTCAGGGGATAAAGTCGCAGATCTGTTGACCCTTTCCCTGTAAATCAGTTCCCGACGCCCGGGCAATGTCACAGTAAATCTTCAGGGGATAAATTCACATACCTGTTGACCCTTATCCTGTAACTCAGGCCCTGACGCCTGGGCAACGTCCCAGTAAATCATCAGGGGATAATGTCCCGAATCTTTTTTTCATTTCCCTGTAACTTTGTCCCTAACGTCCGGCAAAATCCCGTAAATCTCCGTGGAATAAAGTCACAAACCTGTCGAACCTTTCCCTGTAACTCAGTCCCTGACGTCCGGGCAAAGTCCCAGTAAATCTTCAGGGAATCTAATCACGAACCTGTTGACACTTTCCCTGTATATCAGTCTTAGACGTCTGGGCAACATCCCAGTAAATCTTCTGGGGATAAAGTCCCTAACCTATCGAACCTTTCTCTGTCACTTAGTCCCTGACGTCCGGGCAACTTTCCAGTAAATCTTTCCAACTTTCCAACTTTCCGTAAATCTTCAGGGAATCTAATCACGAACCTATTGAGCCTTTCCCTGAAAAACAGTCCTGACGTCCAGGCAACATCCTATTGAATCTTCAGGGGATAAAGTCAGGAACCTTTAAAATCTTTCCCTGTAACGCAGTCCCAGACGTCCGGATAACATCGCAGTAAATCTTCAGGGGATAAAGTCGCAGATCTGTTGACCCTTTCCCTGTAAATCAGTTCCAGACGCCCGGGCAATGTCACAGTAAATCTTCAGGGGATAAATTCACATACCTGTTGACCCTTATCCTGTAACTCAGGCCCTGACGCCTGGGCAACGTCCCAGTAAATCATCAGGGGATAAAGTCCCGAACCTGTTGACCTTTTACCTTTAACTTAGTCCCTGACGTTTCGGCAAAATCCTGTAAATCTTCAGGGAATAAAGTCACGAACCTGTCGAACCTTTCCCTGTCACTCCGTCCCTGACGTCCGGGCAAATCCTATTAAATCTTCATGGGATGAAGTCTCGAACCTGTTGGACATTTCCCTGTAACACAATCTTGACGTCCAGGCAACATCCTAATAAATCTTCAGGGGATAAAGTTCAGAATCTGTTAACCCATTCCCTGTAACAAAGTACTGTCATCCAGGCAACATCCCAGTAAATCTTCAAGGGATAAGCATCCCAGTAAATTTTCAGGGGTTAAGGTCCCGAACCTGTTGATCCTTTCCCTGTAACAAAATCATGACGTCCAGGCAACATCCTAGTAAATCTGCAGGGGATAAAGTCCCTAACCTGTCGAAACTTTGACTGTAACTCAGTCCCTGACGTCCAGTCTTCTTCCCTGTAAATCTTCATGGAATAATGTCCAGAAGCTGTTGGACATTTCCTTGTAACACAATCCTGACGTCCAGGCAACATCCTATTACATCTTCAGGGGATAAAGTCACGAACCTGTAAACTCTTTCTCTGTAACGCAGTCCCTGACGTCCGGATAACATCGCAGTAAACCTTCAGGGGTTAAAGTTGCAGACCTGTTGACCCTTTCCCTGTAAATCTGTCCCTGACGCCCGAGTAAGGTTCCAGTTAATCATCAGGGGATAAAGTCACGATCCTGTTGAACATTTCCGAGTAATTCAGTACGTGGCTTCCGTGCCTCGTTCATGTAAATCTTGAGGGGATAAAGTCCTGAACCTGTCGGACCTATCCCTGTAACTCAATCCCCGACCGCCGGGCAACATCCTATGAAATCTTTAGGGGATAAAGTCCTGAAACCGTTGGACCCTTCCCTGAAACCCAGTCCCTAACGTTCGGGCAACGTCCCAGAAAATCTTAACGGGACAAAGACCCGAATCTGTTGAACTTTTCCCTGTCACTCCGTCCCTGACGTCCGGGCAAATCCTATTAAATCTTCAGGGGATAAAGTCACGTACCTGTTAACCCTTTTCCTGTAACACAGTCCTGACGTCCGGGCATCATCCCAGTAAATCTTCATGGGATAAAGTCTCGAACCTGTTGACCCTTTCCCGGTAACCCAGTCCCTGACTTCAGGGCAACATCCCAGTGAATCTTCAGGGTATAATGTCCCGAATCTTTTTTTCATTTCCCTGTAACTTTGTCCCTAACGTCCGGCAAAATCCCGTAAATCTTCATGGAATAAAGTCACGAACCTGTCGAACCTTTCCCTGTAACTCAGTCCCTGACGTCCGGGCAAAGTCCCCGTAAATCTTCAGGGAATCTAATCACGAACCTGTTGACATTTTCCCTGTAAATCAGTCCTAGACGTCTGGGAAACATCCCAGTAAATCTTCAGGGGTTAAGGTCCCGAACCTCAGAACCTTTCCCTGTAACACAGTCACTGACGTCCGGGCAATATCCTATTAAATATTCAGGGATTAAATTCCCTAAACTGTAAACACTTTCCCTCTAACGCAGTCCATGATTCTCTGAAACGTCCCAGTAAATCTTCAGGGAATCAGGTCCCGAACCTATTGAGCCTTTCCCTGCAAAACAGTCCTGACGTCCAGGCCACATCCTATTAAATCTTCAGGGGATAAAGTCAGGAACCTTTAAACTCTTTCCCTGTAACGCAGTCCCTGACGTCCGGGTAACATCGCAGTAAATCTTCAGGGGTTAAAATTGCAGACCTCTTGACCCTTTCCCGGTAAATCAGTTCCTGACGCCCGGGCAACGTCACAGTAAATCTTCAGGGGATAAATTCACATACCTGTTGACACTTATCCTGTAACGCAGGCCCTGACGCCTGGGCAACGTCCCAGTAAATCATCAGGGGATAAAGTCTCGAGACTGTTGACCCTTTCCCCGTAACCCAGTCCCTGACTTCAGGGCAATATCCCAGTGAATCTTCAGGGAATAATGTCCCGAATCTTTTTTTCATTTCCCTGTAACTTTGTCCCTGACGTCCGGCAAAATCCCGTAAATCTTCATGGAATAATGTCACGAACCTGTCGAACATTTCCCTGTAACTCAGTCCCTGACTTCCGGGCAAAGTCCCAGTAATTCTTCAAGGATTCTAGTCACGAACCTGTGGACACTTTCCCTGTACATCAGTCTCAGACATCTGGGCAACATTCCAGAAAATCTTCAGGGGATAAAGACCCTAACAGGAACTTTTCCCTGTCACTAAGACCCTGACGTCCGGGCAAAATCCTATAAATCTTCAGGGAATAAAGTCACGAACCTGTCGAACCTTTCCCTGTAACTCAGTCTCTGATGTCCGGGCAACGTCCCAGTAAATCTTCAGTGAATCTAGTGCCGAACCTGTTGACTCTTTCCTTTAATTCAATCCGTGAGATCCAGGCAAAATCCTGTAAATCTTCAGGGAATAAATTCCCAAACCTGTCGAGAAGTTCCTTGTAACTCAGACCCTGATGTCCGGCAACATCCCAGTAAATCTTCAGGGGATGAAGTCACGAACCTGTCAGGCATTTCCCTGTTACTCAGTCCCTGACGTCCAGACAACATCCCATTAAATCTTCAGCGGATAAACCAGAGGAACCTTTCCCTGTAACTTAGTCCCTGATGACCGGGCAACATCTCATTAAACCTTCAGGGGATAAAGTCCCAAACCTGTTGACCATTTCCCTGTAACACAGTCCCTGACGTCAGGACAATATCATGGTAAATCTTCAGGGAATAAAGTCCCAAACCTGTTGGAACTTTCTCTGTAACTCATTCCCTGACGTCCGAGCAACGTCCTAGTAAATCTGCAGGTGATAAAGTCCCGAACCTGTTGGACCTTTATATGTAAATCAGTCCCTGACTTCCCGGCAAAGACCCAGTAAATCTTTAGGATATCAAGTCCCGACCTTGCTGGCCCTTTCCCTGTAAATCAGTTCCTGAGTCCGGGCAAAGTCCTAGTAAATCTTCAGGGGATAAATTCCCAAACCAGTTGAATCTTTCCCTGTAACTCAGTCCCTGATGTCCGAGCAACTTCCCAATGAATCCTCAGGGGATAAAGTGCCGAACCTGTTGGCCCTTTCCATGTCACGCAGTCCCTGACGTCCGCCAACGTCCCAGTAAATCTTCAGGAGATAAAGTCCCAAACCTATCAAACCTTTCACTGTAACGCAGTTCCTGACGTCCGGGCAACATCGCAGTAAGTCTTCTGGGGATAAAGACCCTAACCTGTCAAACCTTTGCCTGTAACACAGTCCCTGATGTCCAGAAAACATCTCAGTAAATCCTAAGGGTAAAAATTCCAAAGCTGTAGAAGAATTCTTTGTAACTCAGTCGTTGTTGAACGTTTCCCTGTAACTCAGTCCCTGATGTTTGGGCAACATCCCATTAAATCGTCAGGGATAAATTCCCAAACCTGTCGAGCAGTTCCCTGTAACACAGTCCCAGACGTCCTGGCAACATGTCATTAAATCTTCAGGTGACAAGGTCCCGAATCTGTCGAACCTTTCCCTGTAACTCAGTCACTGATGACCGAGCAACATCCCAGTAAATATGCAGGAGATAAAGTCCCAAACCTGTTGGACCTTTCCCTGTAACTCAGTCCCTGACATCCAGGCAACATCCCAGTAAATCCTTAGGGGATAAAGTCCTGAACCTTTTGGACCTTTCCCTGTAACTTCGTCCCTGACGTCTGTGAAACATCCCAGTAAATATTCAGTGGATAAATTCCCAAACCTGTTGAACCTTTCACTGTAACTCAGTCCCTGACGTCCAGCCAACATCCCAGTAAAACCTCAGGGGATAAAATCCCGAACCTCTCGAACCTTTCCCTGTAACTCTGTCCCTGACGTCCAGCGAACATCTCAGTAAAACCTCAGAGCATAAAGTCCCGAACCTGTCCCTGTATCTCAGTCCCTGTCTTCCGGCCAACATTCCAGTCAATCCTCAGGGGATAAAGTCCCCAAAGTGTTGACCCTTTCACTGTAACTCAGTTCCTTGATGTCCGGGCAACAACCCAGTAAAACCTCAGGGGATAAAGTCCTGAACCTGATGACCCTTTCCCTGTAACTCAGTCCCTGACATCTGGACAACATCCCAGTAAATCATCTCTGTCCTCTCTGGTATTTTTCCTGCAATTCATTGACCATAACTGCAACCAATGCTGCAGATTCATCCCAACCAACATCTTGTACAACTTATCCAGCACATCCTGGACTCGATGCTCTGATTTATGAGGCCAACATGCCAAAATCTCCCTCTGTGAGCCTTTCCCCCTGTGACACCACTTTTGGTGAATGACGTCTCCGTGTTTCCTGGATCCTCTCTATTCCACTGCCTTCCTCAGGTCTGCACCATTCACCATGGACTTCTGGACTTGGTCTGTCCAACATCTCGCCCTCGTCTGTGTTAACCCCCCCGCCATGAGCTTTGAAAATCTTCTCACCCTCAGAAATGCACACACATACTTGGCAGAAGAATTTTTAATTGCGTTGAATCGAGACTGAGATAACGAAACCCTTCCTTTGCTCCCCTTCTCTTCCCCCCTCCAATCCCAGCTTGTCCCTCTGTCTTCCGTTGGCTGGCCTCCTTCCATCTGACCACACCTCCCACCCACCCCCAGGAGATGGGGCGCAGGGGCATCGACCTCCTCAAGATGGTGGCTGGAGTTTTACAATCAATGCCTAATGGGAAATCTCCTGGAGAGGATGGTTTTAAAGTGTTTAATGATTTATTATTTTCATTATATAAAGATATTTTGAAACAAGCAACCGGAACAGATGTATTTCCAGAATCTTTCTCAAGAGTATTGATTACAGTTATACCAAAAAAAAAGATAGAGACCCTTTAAAAGTATCATCATATGGACCGATGTCACTATTAAATACTGATTATAAATTGGTGGCGAAAGTTTTGGCTAATAGATTAGCGAATTATTTACCAAAATTGGTTCATATTGATCAGGTAGGTTTTCTTAAAGGTAGGTATTCAGCAGACAATATAGTTAAGTTGATTTCATTAATTAAAGTGGCAAAACAATAAAATAATCAACTAATGGTTGTATCTTTAGATGGTGAGAAGGCATTTGATCTTGTTGAGTGGAAATTCTTGTTTAGAGTATTCGAAAAATTTAATTTTGGCCCATTTTTTAAGAGGTTGAGTTAAGGCTTTATATGCGGGACCTACAGTGAGGGTGTTAACAAATGGTCAGATTTCAAAATCCTTTAATTTGTCTCATTCTCCAAGACAAGGCTGCCCTCTTTCACCTGATTTATTTGCTTTAGTGATTGAACCTTTAACTCAGGTGGTTCGACAAGATTTAGGTATTAGGGGAATTAGAGTGAAGGAAAATGAATGTAAAATTAGTTTATTTGCAGATGATGTTTTGATATACTTAACTTATCCAAAGGATTCATTAAGCTCATTACAAGAATTATTGAATAAATATGGTAAATTATCGGGATATAAGGTTAATTGGGAAAAGAGTGAGATTTTACCAATAGAGGAGGAAGATTATAAAGATTGTAGACAAATTACTAAATTAAGATGGTCAAATAAAATTAAATATTTAGCACTAGTTGTGAATAAAAATGATGATGAATTGTTTAATTTAAATTATGCACCTTTATTAAATATGGTTAAAATTGATTTCAATAAATGGAAAGATTTACCATTGACATTAATTGGAAGAGTGAATTTTATAAAGATGAATATTTATCCTCGAGTACAGTATCTTTTTCAATCTATTCCATGTTTGGTACCCAAAAAGTTTTTTAAGGAAATAAATAACGTAATTAGGTTATTTTTATGCAAGGGTAAATTATCAAGAGTTTCCTTACAAAAATTGACTTGGAGTTATGAATTAGGCACCTTGTTTTTATAATTATTATGAAGTGGCTCAGTTGAAATTTATTAATAGATTATTTGACACTGAACAACCTCCTAGGTGGGCAAAGATAGAGATGGATCAGATCTTGGAAGGTAACATGAAGCATTTTATTTATAAATGGAATCCATTATTGTTACAAGAATTTGATTTGCCAGTTTTATGACATATAATGAATATCTGGTATAATCATAATTTAATTTTAAGGCTTAAAGGGATAATTTCGATAAGATCACCAATATATCAAAATAAATTAATTCTTTTTAAATTATTTAAAGGATTGGAAAAATAAAGGAATAGTAAATGTTATAGATTATTTTGAAGCAGGGAAGGTTTCTTCAATTAATAGATTACAGGAGAAATATGGTATTGCGACAAATTCTTTTCGAGAATTAAAAAAAAAGTTATAATTTATTTCATGGTAAGGAAATAAATTTGTCAGGTCAAACGAAATTTGAATTATTGTTTGAAAATAAAAGTGAAAAAGGTTTTATTTCTGAAATGTATAGATTGTTACAGGAAAAAATGGAAAAAGTAAATATGTATAAAATTAAAGAGAAATGGAAGAAAGATTGAAATATTGTATTGGCAGAGGAAGAACGGTCACAAATGTGTGTTGACAGTGTTACAGAATTAATTAATGTGAGATATAATATGGTTAATTATAATTTTTTGCATCAATTATATTTAACTCCTGAGAAATTGAAAAGATATGGATTTAGGATAACAGATTTATGTATTAGATAAAAGGAACAGATTGGTACTGTTGTACATTCAGTTTGGCCATTTAAGAAAATTAAATAATTTTGGGAGGAAGTTATAAAATGTTTGAGAAATTTGTTTAAAATGGATATTCAGTTGGATTCAAGGTTATGTTTATGGGGTTATGATAAGGCTCCACTTGTCAATTTAAGAATACCTAAACCATATTTAGCTTTCTTAAAGTGAGACTTAGTGGTAGCAAGAAAATCTATAGCTGTTACATGGAAGAATGATGTACAACTAAATTTGCAAAGATGGCAAAATGAATTACAATCTTGTTTGTATTTAGAAAAATTAACATACAATATGAAAAATAATTATTCTTTCTTTACTGATATGTGGGGCTACATTTGCAATGTATGGCTATAGAAATTAAATAATTGTAATAAGTTTGGCGCACTAATCAGGGAATATTGATTTTTGTTGTAAGTATTTTGGGGGAGGGGGGATAGGGGGGAAGTTATTTTGGATTTTTAGTGAGTTTTTTAACATTATGGGGAGGGGGAGGGGTTAGAGTTATTTTATGTTTTGTTTGTGTGAAATTTGAAAAGTTAAATAAAATTTTCAAAAAAAAGATGGTGGCTGGCTGGAGAGAGGAGCTCATAGAGCAAAGTTGACCTCCTCAAGATGGCGGTTGGCCACAGGGGGAGATTGGATGGACCTTTTTAAAATAGCAACTGGCTGGAGAAAGGGCTTCTGGGTGGAGTTGACCTCCTCAAGATGGCAGCTGGCTGGAGAAATGGACTCAGGGGCATTAACCTCCTTAAGATGGTGGCTGGCCAGAGAGAGCGGATTAGGAGGAGTTGACCTCCTCAAGGTGGCGGCTGGATGGAAAGAGGGGATCGGGGGTTGGACCTCCTCAAAATGGCAGCTGGCCAGAGAGAGATTCATGCAGAAGAATGGACCTTCTCAAAATGGCAGTTGGCCGGAGGGAGAGAGCGGCTTAGGTGTGGAGTTTACCTCCACAAGATGGCAGCTGGCTGGAGAGGGGTTCATGGGAAGAATTGTCCTTCTCAAGATGGTGGCTGGCTGGAGAGGGATTTGAGGGGAAGAATCGATCTCCTCAAGATGGTGCTGAGAGGCAAAGGAGTCTTGGGGAGGGATGTGACTTCATCAAGATGGTAACAGCGAAGAGATGGGTTCAGGGTGGAGAATTGACCTTCCAAAGATGGTCTCCATGCAGGAGAGGGAAGAGCATGTGGGGTGAAGAGTTGACCTCCTCAAGATGGTGCTTGACAGGCAAGAAGAGGAATTAAATGCCCTACCTGCCACTGCCCTTCCCAAGATGGGGAAGGGGGTGCTGCCTAGAGAGGGGTTTATGGGTAGGGTACACCTCCTCAAGATGGCACCTGGGAGGGGTTGGGTTCGGGGAAGGGAAGGGAATCAACCTTCTGAAGATGGCGTCCGGCAGCAGATGGGCTTTATGGGGGCAGAAGAAACATGACTTCCTCAAGATGGTTCCTGGCAGGTGATAGGGTTGGAGTGGAATTGACCTTCCCAAGATGGCGCCTGCCAGGCGATGGCTTCAGGGAAGAACTGACCATGGGATGGCTCCCAGGACCCGGGATGGGGAAGAGGAGGGTAGAGGAGGTTTGCTGAAGGGACCCACCCTCAAACTGGGACCATTCGTCCTCCACGGGCTCCGGCCGGGCAGGGGCAAGTGGCTCATGGGCTCCGGTGGGGAGAGTCAGCAGGGATCCACCTGGAAGGGAAAGGGAGTCAGTAAGTCCCAGGGATCATCTCATCCAAACCCCCTCTCCCCTCTCCTCCCCACTCATCTCCCCACCCCATCTCCCCCTCTCCCTACATGACCCCTCCCCTCTCCCTCCTCCCCCTCTCCCCCTCTCTCTCCCCTCTCATCCCCCTCCCCTCTCTGCACATTCCCTCACCTTCCTCCCCCTCTCCTCACTCATTCCACCCTCACCCTCCCACTCTCACCACTCATTCCCCCCTCCCCTCTCTCCAAATCCCCCACCTTTCCTCCCCCTCTACCCTTCTTCTCCCTCCCTCTCCCCCTCTGTCCATCTCCCACTCCCTCTCCCTCTCTCCCATCATCCAACTCTCCCCTTCCCTCTTCTATCCCATCCCTCCATCTTGCCCCCTCCATCCATCTCTCTGCCTCTCCCCTACCCCTCCATCAATTTCTCCCCCTCTCTACCCTCTCTCTCCCCCTCCATCTTACCCCACTCACCACCGTTAACCTCTCCCTCCCTCTCCCCACTCTATCCCCTCCCTCTGCCCCTCCAACCCCTCCCCTCCCTCTACATCTCTCCCCCTCTCTTGCCTCCCTCACCCTCTTTCCCTCCATCTCTCCACCTCCATCTCTCCCCCTCTCTTGCCTCACTTTCCATCACTCCCTCACCTTTCCATCCATTTCTCACCCTCACTCCCCTCCCTCTACCCCTCCATCCATCTCTCCCCATTCCAACTCACTCTCTCCCCCCTCCCTTGCCTATCACTTTCTTGTGTTCCATTTCCTCCCCTCTCTCTCTCCAGGCTTGAGACATCTGGGGTCCCACAATGCCTCGTTGAGGACCATCTCGGGGGTGGGGGGTGGGTGGAGGGGTCTCCTTGTTTATGGGCTGGTGTTGGAAGAGGTTCAGAACAAAGATTCCCGGGATCAGCAAACCAAGAACTGAAAAGAAAGGGGTCGGGACCATTGAACTGTGGAACTCAACATCACAGAAACCTGGCTCCTCCCTGTTCATGCTGGACCCTTATCCTGTTCCATACAACTGACCAGAACACCATTCCATCCACGTCCCTGTCCGAATTGCTCATCTACGTTAAAACCCAGTCCACATTCACCACCTCGGCTAGTCCCGGCAAGATCGTTCGCCCTGACCCATGTCCTCTCAGTGGAGAGAAAGCCGACTGACTTTTAACACGTCCATCCATTTCAAATTTTCACCTCGTTCTCCGGTTTAACCTTTCCCTGTAATTGAGTCCCTAACGTCCAGGAAACATCCCAGTAAATTTTCAGGGTTTAAAGTGTCGAACCTGTTGAATCTTTCCCTGTTACTAAGTCCCTGAAGTCCGGGCAACATCCCAATAAATCTTCAGGGGATAAACTAATGAACCTGTTGGACCTTTCCCAGGAACTCAGTCCCTGACATCCAGACAACATCCCAGTAAATCTTCATGGGATAAAGTCCCTAACCTTTGAAACTTTCCTTGTATTGCAATCCCTGACGTCCATGCAACGTCTTAGTAAATCTTCATAGAATAAAGTCACCAGCCAGTTGAACCATTGGCTGTAATTTCATCGCTGACGGCCAGGCAACATCGCAGTAAATCTTCAGGGGATAAACACCCAAACTTGTTGAACCGTTCCCTGTAACATTATCCCTGATGTCCAGCCAACGTCCCAGTAAATCTTCAAGGCATAAAGTCCCTAACTTGTCAAACCTTTGCCTGTAACACAGTCCCTGACGTCCAGACAACATCCCAGTAAATCCTTAGGGGATAAAATCCAAAACCTGTTGACGCTTTTCCTTAAAATCAGTCCCTGACGACTGGGCAACATCACAGTAAATCTTCAGGGGATAAATTCCCAACCTTGTTGAACCTTTCCCTTAAACTCAGTCCCTGACATGCGGGCAACATCCCAGTTAATCTTCATGGGATAATTCCACAACCTAACGAACCTTTCCCTGTAACTGAGTCCCTGATGTCCAGACAACTTCCGAGTATATATTCAGGGTATAAAGTCATGAATCTATTGAACCTTTCCCTGTAATTCAGTCCCTGACGTCAGGGCAACATCCCAGGAAATCATCAGGGGATAAAGCACCGATCCTGTTGAACAGTTCACTGTAATGCAGTCCCTGATGTCTGGGCAACATCCCAGTAAATTTTGAGGAGATAAAATAACGGACATGTCGAAACTTTCCCTGTAACTCAGTCCCTGAAGTCTGGGGAATAGACCAGTAAATCTTCATGAGATAAACTCCCGAACCTGTCGATTATTTCCCTGTAAATAAGTCTCTGACATCCAGGCAACATCCCAGTAAATCTTCATTTGATAAAATCCCGAATGTATCGAACCTTCCCGATAACTCAGTCCCTGATGTCCGGGCAATATCCCAGTAAATTTTCAGGGGATAAATTCCCAAACATGTCGAATCTTCCCTGTAACTCATCCCTGACATCCGGGCAACAACACAACAAATATTCAGGGGATGAAGTCCCCAACGTGTTGAACATTTCTCTGTAAACCAGTCCCTGACGTCCGGGCAACATCCCAGTTAATCTTCAGGGGATGAAGTCCCAAACCTATCGAACATTTCCCTGAAACTCAGTCCCTGACGTCCTGGGAACATCCCAGTAAATCTTCAGGGGATAAAATCCCAAACCTGTCGAACAGTTCGCTATAACTCAGTCCCTGATGTCCGGGCAACATCCCATTAAATCGTAAGGGGATAAATTCCCAAACCTGTCGAGCAGTTCCCTGTCACACAGTCCCAGAAGTCCGGGCAACATGTCATTAAATCTTCAGGTGACAAAGTCCCGAATCTGTCGAACCTTTCCCTGATGACCGGGCAACATCCGAGTATATCTTCAGGGAATAAAGTCACGAACCTGTGGAACCTTTCCCTGTAACTCAGTCCCTGACGTCCGGCCAACATCCCAATAAATCTTCAGGTGATAAAGTCCTGGACAAGGTGACACATTCAATGTAACTCAGTCCCTGACGTCTGTGAAACAATGAAGTAAATCTTCAGGGGATAAAGTCCCAAACCTGTTGAACATTTCCCTGCAACTCAGTTCTTGACGTCCAGGGAACATCCCAGTAGATGTTCAGGGGATCGAGTCCCGAACCTGTTGAAAGATTTCCCTGCAACTCAGTCCCTGACGACTGGGTAACATCCGAGTAAACTTTGAGGGCATAACGTGCTAACCAATTGAACATTTCCCTGTGGCTTACTCCCTGACGTCTGGGCAATGTTCCATTATATCTTCAGGGGTTAAGGTCCCAAACCCGTTGAAAATTTCCCTGTAACTCAATTCCTGACATCAGGGCAACATCCCAGTAAATCTTCATCAGATAAAGTCCCAAACCTGTTGAATGTTTTCTCTATCACTAAGTCCCTGATGTCCAGGCAACATCCCAGTAAATATTGAGGGGATAGAGTCCCGAACCTGTGGACCCTTTCCCTGTAACTCAGTTCCTGACGTACAGCCAACATCCCAGTAAATCTTCAGGGGATAAAGTCCCGAACCTGTTGTACCTTTCCCTGTAAATCAGACGCTGACGTTTGAGAACATCCCTGTAAATCATCAGGGGATAAAGTCTCGAACCTGTTGGACCTTTCCCTGTAACTCAGTCCCTGAAGTCTGGGTAACATACCAGTAAACTTTTAGGGGATAACGTCACTAACCTATTGAACCTTTTCTTGTAACTCAGTCCCTGACGTCTGGGCAATGTTCCATTATATCTTCAGGGGTTAAGGTCCCAAGCGCGTCGAAAATTTCCCTGTAACTCAGTTCCCGACATTAGGGCAACATCCCAGTAAATTTTCAGGGGATAACGTCCTTAACCTATTTAACCGTTTTCTGTAACTCAGTCCATGACATCCTGCCATCATTCCAGGAAATCTTCAGGAGAAAATGTCCCGAAAATGTCCAACCTTTCCCGATAACCCAGTCCCTGACGTCCAGGCAACATCCCAGTAAATATTCAGTGGATAGAGTCCCGAACCTGTCGATCCTTTCCCTATAACTCAGTCCCTGACATTCTGGTAACATACCAGTAAATCATCAGGGGATAAAGTCACAAACCTGTTGAACCTTTCCCTGTAACTCAGTCACTGAAGTACAGGCAACATCACAGTAAATCTTCAGCAATCCTGAACCTGTTGAACATTTCCCTGTAACTAAATTCCTGACGTCCGGGCAACATCCCAGTAAATCTTCAGGGAATCAAGTCCCGAACCTGTTTGCCCTATCCCTGTAAATCTGTCCGTAAGTCTGGGCAAATTCCTAGTAAATCTTCTGGTGACAAATTCCCAAATCTGTCGAACCTTTCCCTGTAACTCAGTTGCTGACATCCATGCAACAACCCAGCAAATGTTCAGGGCACAAATTCCCAAACCTGTCAATCCTTTCCCTGTAACTCAGTCCCTGACAGTCTGGTAACATCCCAGTAAATCATCAGGGGTGAAGTCCCAAAGCTGTCGAAACTTTCCCTGTAACTAAATCCTTGACGTCCATGCAAAAACCCAGTAAATCTTCAGGGGATAAAGTCCCGAACCAGTTGATCATTTCCCTGTAACTCAGTCTCTGATGTCCGTGGAACATTTAAGTAAATCTTCAGGGGATAGAGTCGCAAACCTGTTGAACCTTTCCCTGTAACTCAGTCACTGAAGTACGGGGAACATCACAGTAAATCTTCAGGGGATAAAGTCCCGAACCTGTTGGAACCTTTGCTAAAACTCAGTCCCTGATATCCAGACAACATCCCAGAAAATCTTCAGGGGATGAAGTCCCAAACCTGTTGGAAGGTTTCCCTGTCACTATGTCCCTGATGTCCGGGCAACATCCCAGTTAATATTCAGGGGATAGAGTCCTGAACCTTTTGACCCTTTCCCTCTAACTCAGTCCCTGACGACTGAGCAAGATCCCAGTAATTCTTCAGGGGATAGAGTCCCGATTCTGTTGACCCTTTCTCTGTAACTCATTTCCTGACGTCCAGGCAACATCCCAGTAAATCTTCAGGGAATTAAGTCCTGTACCTGTTTGCCCTTTCCCTGTAAATCAGTCCGTACATCCGGGCAAATTCCAAGTAAATCTTCTGGTGACAAATTCCCAATCTGTCGAATCTTTCCCTGTAACTAAGTCACTGACGTCCGTGCAACAACCCAGTAAATGTTCAGGGGACAAATTCCCAAACCTGTCGATCCTTACCCTGTAACTCAGTCCCTGACATTCTGGTAACATCCCAGTAAATCATCAGGGGTAAAGTCCCAAAGCTGTCGAAACTTTCCCTGTAACTAAATCCTTGACAACCGTGCAAAATCCCAGTAAATCTTCAGGGGATAAAGTCCTGAAACTGTTGACCATTTCCCTGTAAGTTAGTACCTGATGTCCGGGCAACATCTAAGTAAATCTTCAGGAGATAAAGTCTCAAACCTGTTGAATCTTTCCCTGTAACTCAGTTGTTGAAGTACGGGCAACATCATTGAAAATCATCAGAGGATAAAGTCCCGAACATGTTGAAACATTTTTTTCTAAAACTCAGTCCCTGATGTCCAGGAAACATCCCAGAAAATCTTTTTTTTTAAATTTTTTATTTTTCAAACCATAAATCACATTAGTCATGATACACACTTTTTCCTTTTCACACATGTACAGTGACATTTTCTCACCCCCCCTCCCTCCTCCCAACCCACCCCCTCACCCCCCCTCCCATCCATTTAAGGTATACAATCTAGGATACATTAAACCAGTCAGACAATGTTGTCACTCAACAAAAATACACCAGAAATTCTACTGAGTCCATTCTTTTCTTTCCTTCTCCTTCCATCAACTTAGGTAATGATTGTCCCCGGTAGGTTTTCGCTATTGTATTTAATGTAAGGCTCCCATATTTGTTCATATATTTCAATATTATTTCTTAAACTATATGTTATTTTTTCTAATGGATTACATTTATTCATTTCTATATACCATTGTTGTATTTTCAAATTATCTTCCAATTTCCAGGTTGACATAATACATTTTTTTGCTATGGCTAGAGCTATCTTAACAAATCTTTTTTGTGCATCCTCCAAATCAATTCCAAATTCTTTGTTTTTTATGTTACTTAGGAGAAAGATCTCTGGATTCTTTGGTATATTGTTTTCTGTTATTTTATTTAATATCTGATTGAGATCTTCCCAAAATTTTTCTACTTTCTCACATGTCCAGATTGCATGAATTGTTGTTCCCATTTCTTTTTTACATCGAAAACATCTATCAGATACTGTTGGGTCCCATTTATTTAATTTTTGAGGTGTAATGTATAGTCTGTGTATCCAGTTATATTGTATCATACGTAGCCTCGTATTTATTGTATTTCTCATCGTTCCAGAACATAATTTCTCCCATGTTTCCTTTTTTATCTTTATATTTAAATCTTGTTCCCATTTTTGTTTAGTTTTACCATTTGTTTCCTCATTCTCCTTTTCTTGCAGTTTAATATACATATTTGTTATAAATCTTTTGATTATCATTGTATCTGTAATCACATATTCAAGGTTACTTGCCTCTGGCAAACTCAAACTGCTTCCTAATTTATCCGTCAAGTAGGATCTCAATTGATAATATGCCAGAGCTGTATCTTGAGTTATATTGTACTTATCTTTCATTTGTTCAAAGGATAAGAATCTATTTCCTGAAAAACAATTTTCTATTCTTTTAATCCCTTTTTTCTCCCATTCTCTAAAGGAAAGGTTATCTATTGTAAAAGGGAGTAACTTGTTTTGCGTCAATATTAGTTTTGATAATTAATAATTTGTTTTATTTCTTTCCACATGAATCTTCTTCCAAATATTGAGTAGATGATGTAATACTGGAGAACTTCTATGTTGTACCAATTTTTCATCCCATTTATATAATATGTGTTCAGGTATCTTTTCCCCTATTTTATCTAATTCTAATCTCGTCCAGTCTGGTTTTTCCCTTGTGTGATAAAAATCTGATAGGTATCTTAATTGTGTGGCTCTATAATAATTTTTAAAGTTTGGTAGTTGTAAGCCTCCTTGTTTATACCATTCTGTTAATTTATCTAGTGTTATCCTCGGTTTCCCCCCTCTCCATAAAAATTTCCTTATTATTTTCTTCAACTCCTTGAAGAATTTTTCAGTCAGTTGTATTGTCAATGCCTGAAATAAGTATAATATCCTTGGAAAAATGTTCATTTTAATACAGTTTATCCTTCCTATTAGTGTTAGTGGTAAATCTTTCCAATGCTCTAAATCGTCCTGTAATTTTTTCATTGGTGGATAATAATTGAGTTTATATAGTTGGCCGAGATTTTTGTTTATTTGTACACCTAGGTATCTTATTGCCTGCATTTGCCATCTAAATGAACATTCCTTCTTAAATGTTGAGAAATCCGCATTATTCATAGGCATTGCTTCACTTTTATTTACGTTTATCTTGTAACCCGACACTTCTCCATATTCCTTCAATTTCTTATATAATTCTTTTATTGATAGTTCTGGTTCTGTTAAGTACACTATAACATCATCCGCAAATAGACTGATTTTATATTCCTTGTCTTTTATTTTTATTCCTTTTATATTATTATCTATTCTTATCAATTCTGCTAGTGGTTCTATAGCTAACGCAAACAATAAAGGTGATAGTGGGCATCCCTGCCGCGTTGACCTGCTTAAGTTTAATTGCTTTACTGTCACTTTTGCTAACGGTCCCTTATATAATGCTTTAATCCAATTAATATACTTCTCTGGTAAACTGAATTTTTGCAATACTTTGAACAAATAATTCCATTCTACTCTGTCAAAGGCCTTCTCTGCGTCTAAAGCAACTGCTACTGTAGGTGCTTTATTTCCTTCTACTGCATGAATTAAGTTAATAACTTTACAAATATTGTCTGTTGTGCGTCTTCTTTTGATAAATCCAGTTTGGTCTAAATTTACCATATTTGGTACATGTTCTGCTAATCTGTTTGCTAATAGTTTAGCTATTATCTTATAATCTGTGTTTAGTAAAGATATTGGTCTATATGACGCTGGTGAGAGTGGATCTTTCCCTTGCTTTAGTATTACTGTAATTATTGCTGTTTTACATGAATCTGGTAAGCTTTGTGTTTCATCAATCTGGTTGATTACATCCAGGAGGGGCGGAATTAATAAGTCTTTAAATGTTTTGTAGAATTCTATTGGGAATCCATCCTCTCCTGGTGTCTTATTATTTGGTAATTTTTTAATTATCTCTTGTATTTCTACTATTCCAAATGGTTCTGTTAATTTATTTTGTTCCTCTATTTGTAGTTTTGGTAGTTCAATTTTAGTCAGAAATTCATCTATTTTCCCTTCTTTCCCTTCGTTTTCAGTTCGATATAATTGTTCATAGAATTCTCTAAAGTTTTCCTTAATTTCTTTTGGATTATATGTAATTTGTTTGTCTTTTTTCCTTGATGCCAATACCATTTTCTTAGCTTGTTCTGTCTTAAGCAGCCATGCTAGAATTTTGTGCGTTTTTTCACCTAGTTCATAATATTTCTGTTTTGTCTTCATTATATTCTTCTCCACCTTATATGTTTGTAGTGTTTCATATTTTATTTTTTTATCCGCCAATTCTCTTCTTTTATTGTATCTTCCTTCAATGCTAATTTTTTTTCTATATTTACTATTTCCCTTTCCAACTGCTCTGTTTCCTGATTATAGTCCTTCTTCATCTTGGTTACATAACTTATTATTTGCCCTCTAATGAATGCTTTCATTGCATCCCATAGTATAAACTTATCTTCCACTGATTCCGTATTTATTTCAAAATACATTTTTATTTGTTTTTCAATAAATTCTCTAAAATCCTGCCTTTTAAGTATCATGGGGTTTAATCTCCATCTATACATTCTTGGAGGGATGTCCTCTAGCTTTACTGTCAATATTAAGGGTGAATGGTCCGATAGTATTCTAGCTTTATATTCTGTTTTTCTTACTCTATCTTGCATACTAGCTGATAACAAAAATAGGTCTATTCTTGAGTATGTTTTATGTCTAGCCGAGTAATATGAATATTCCTTTTCTTTTGGGTGTTGTTTCCTCCATTTATCCAAAAGTTGCATTTCTTCCATTGATTTAATTATAAATTTGGTTACTTTGTTCTTTCTGTTAATTTTTTTCCCAGTTTTATCTATATTTGAATCCAAATTCAGGTTGAAATCTCCTCCTATTAATATGTTCCCTTGCGTATTTGCTACCTTCAAAAAGATATCTTGCATAAACTTTTGATCTTCTTCGTTAGGTGAATATACATTGAGTAGATTCCAAAACTCCGAATATATCTGACATTTTATCATTACATATCTCCCTGCTGGATCTATTATTTCCTCTTCTATTTTAAATGGCACATTTTTACTAATTAATATAGCCACTCCTCTTGCTTTTGAATTATATGATGATGCTGTTACATGTCCTACCCAATCTCTCTTTAATTTCTTGTGCTCCAATTCAGTTAAGTGTGTTTCTTGCACAAATGCTATATCAATTTTTTCTTTTTTCAGTAAATTTAGCAGTTTCTTCCTTTTAATTTGGTTATGTATTCCATTAATATTTAAAGTCATAGTGTCCAACGTAGCCATTTTATACTTTGTTTATCTTCCCTTTCCGTTTTTCCATCATTACCTTTCCTCCTTTTCCATTTCTGTTTTCTTATTTTAAACCCTTTATAAGACAACATTCCTAAAACATCAAACATTTTCCTTATTCTCCTATTTAAAACTTCTTTAGCCCCAATCTCCACTTCCCCTCCTGAGTTGTGCTTTATCCCTTGTCGGACAACCACATCTCCCCTCTCCATTTGGGTTTGCGAATTCACTCGCAAGCGTCAGCTGATTTTGCAGTGACCGCAACTCCTCCCCACCCAGCCCCCCCCAGAAAAGATTTCACTTTTCATATGTAACAAAGGTCACTCTTTTAGTTCCCTCCTTATTCCCTCTATTCCATTTCCTTCCCTTATTAATTCTTGTCTATACTATCTATATTTTCCTCTAAATATGGATACATTCACATCTGCACATTATACATATACACACTTATACCTCTTTACCCACATACATATAAATCGTGGTCATTTTTACTCCCATTACACGTCTTCATCCCTCAGTCTATTTTGTAATTGTTCTGCAAATTTTCGTGCTTCTTCTGGATCCGAGAATAGTCTGTTTTGTTGTCCTGGAATAAATATTTTCAATACCGCTGGATGCTTTAGTATAAATTTATACCCTTTCTTCCATAAAATCGTCTTTGCTGTATTTAACTCCTTTCTCTTCTTTAGGAGTTCAAAACTTATATCTGGATAAATGAAGATTTTTTGCCCTTTGTACTCCAATGGCTTGTTGCCCTCTCTTACTTTTTCCATTGTCTTCTCCAGTACCCTTTTCTCTTGTAGTATATCTTAGGAATTTTACGAAAATAGATCTTGGTTTTTGTTGTGGTTGTGGTTTAAAGGCCAATGCTCTATGTGCCCTTTCTATTTCCATTTCTTGCTGTAGTTCTGGACATCCTAGGATCCTAGGGATCCAATCTTTTATAAACTCTCTCATATTCTTGCCTTCTTCATCTTCCTTAAGGCCCACTATCTTTATGTTATTTATTCTGTTATAATTTTCCATTATATCTATTTTCTGAGCTAACAGTTCTTGTGTCTCTATAACTTTTTTATTAGATTCCTCTAATTTCTTTTTTAAGTCCTCTACCTCCATTTCTACTGCTGCTTCCCGCTCTTCCATCTTGTCCATTTTCTTTCCCATTTCTGTTAAGGTCATATCTATTTTATTCATTTTCTCTTCGGTGTTGTTTATTCTTCTTCTTAAATCATTAAATTCCTGTGTTTGCCATTCTTTAAATGACTCCATGTATTCTTTAATAAGAGAAAGTATATCCTTTATCTTGCCTTTCCCTTCTTCTTCTATTTCACTGTACTCTTCCTCTTCCTCTTCTTCTTCCTCTGGGTTCGCCATCTGTTGTTTCTTTGTTGCCCTTTTCTTCTCTTCTTTCTTGTTTTCATTGTCTTCTGTGTTCTCTTCTTGTTGCAGGTGTTCTGCAGCTGTCGTTGCTGGCTGTGGAGATCGACTCCCCAGCTGGTCACCCCTCCCGTCGGTGTGTTTTTTTTCACGCGCACCGCACATGCGCGAGGAGTCGTGCATCCGTGGTTGCGCACTTTTACTCGGCTCAACGAGCCATTTTTGTAGTCCACTTTCTACCGACCTGAGGGAGCGGGTTTCTCTCTCCATCGCGGGCCTCTTCGAACAGATAAGGCCTTCTCCTTCTTCCTCCGTTGTCTTCTCTTCCACTCTTCTTACCGTTGATTTCGATTTTTCTTTTTTTGTCGCCATCTTCTTTCCACCTTTATACTCACTTTTCTTTAACTTTTATTTCTGTGCCTTTGTGTTTTCCTTTGTTTTTTCCGACTTTTCTGGAGAGGGCTGGAGTTCTCCGTCCGGCCACTACTCCATCACGTGACTCCCCTCATCCCAGAAAATCTTCAGGGGATCGAGTCCCGAACCTGTTGAAAGATTTCCCTGCAACTCAGTCCCTGATGACTGGGTAACATCTGAGTAAACTTTGAGGGCATAACGTGCTAACCAATTGAACATTTCCCTGTGGCTTACTCCCTGACGTCTGGGCAATGTTCCATTATATCTTCAGGGGTTAACGTCCCAAACCCTTGAAAATTTCCCTGTCAATAGGTCAGTGACGTTATCCCCTGAAAATTTAGAAGGATGTTACCCAGACGTCTGGGACTGTGTTACAGGGAAACGTCCAACAGGTTCCAGACTTTATCCCCTGAAGATTTACTGGGATGTTGCCTGGACGTCAGGAACTGAGTTACAGGGAAAATTTTGACGGGTTTGGGACCTTAACCCCTGAAGATATAACGGACCATTGCCCAGATGTTCGGGACAGAGTTACAGGAAAAGGTCCAACAGGTTCGACACTTTATCCCCTTAAGATTTACTGGGACATGCTCGGACGTTAGGGACTGATTTACAGGGAAAGATCCAACAGGTTCATGACTTTATCTGGTGAAGATTTACTGGGATGTTGCCTGGACGTCAGGAACTGAGTTACAGGGAAAGTGTCAACAGGTTCGGGACTCTATCTCCTGAAGATTTACTGGGTTGTTGCACGGACATAAAGGATATTGCTCTGTCGTCAGCAACTGAGTTACAGGGAAATGTTCGACAGGTTCGGTACTTCATCCCCTCAAAATTTACTGGTATGTGGCCCGGATGTCAGGGGCTGAGTTTCAGGGAAATGTTCGACAGGATCGGGACTTCATCCCCTGAAGATTTACTGGGATCTTGCACAGATGTCAGGGACTAAGTTGCAGAGTAATGTCGACAGTTTCAGGACTTCATCCCCTGAAGATTTATTGGATGTTGCCAAGATTTCAGGGTCTGGTTTTCAGGGAAAGGTTGGACATGTTTGGGACCTTATCCCCTGAAGATTTACTGGAATGTTGGCAGGATGTCAAGGACTGAGTAACAGTAACCGGTTCAATAGGTTAAGGACGTTATCTCCTGAAAATTTACTGGGATGTTACCCGGACGTCAGGGACTGAGTTACAGGGAAAGGTCAAAAAGGTAAGGGACTTCATTTCCTGAAGATTTACTAAGGACTTTACCCAGACTCCGGAACTGATTTACAGGGAAAGGGCCAACATGTTTGGGAATTTATCCCCTGAAGATTTACTGTGATATTGCCCTTATGTCAGTGACTGAGCTACATGGAAAGGTTGAATAGGTTAGCATTTTATCCCCTGAAAATTTACTGGGATGTTACCCAGACATCAGGGACAGAGTGACAGGGTAAGGTCCAACAGGTTCGAGACATTATCCCCTTAAGGTTTACTGGGATGTTGGCTGTACGTCAGGAACTGAGTTACAGGGAAAGGGTCCACAGATTCGGGACTCTATCCCCTCAAGATTTACTGGGATGTTGCCTGGACATCAGGGACTTAGTGACCTTTTCCTGTAACTCGGTCCCTGACATTCTAGGAACATCCCAGTAAATCTTCAGGGGATAAAGTCTCGAACCTGTTGGACCTTTCCCTGTAACTCAGTCCCTGACGTCTGGGCGATGTTCCATTATATCTTCAGGGGTTAAGGTCACAAACCTGTTGAACGTTTTCCCTGTCACGAACTACCTCACGTCCAGGAAACATTCCAGTAAATATTCAGGGGATAAAGCCCCGAACCTGTTGACCCTTTACTTGTCACTCATTTCCTGAAGTCCAGGCAACATCCCAGTAAATCCTCAGGGGATAAACTCCCAAACCTGTTGAATGTTTGTCCTGTAACTCAATCCTTGACATCCGGGCAACATTCCAGTAAATTTTGAGGGGATAGCGTCACTAACCTAAGGAACATATTCCTGTAACTCAGTCCCTGACATTCTCGCAACATCCCGGTAAATCTTCAGGGATAAAGTCCCATAACTGTTGAACCTTTCACGGTAACTTAGTCCTTGACGTCCGGGCAACATCTCATTAAATCTTCAGTGGATAAATTCCGGACCCTGTTGACTATTTCCCTGTAACTCAGTTCTTGACAAGCCGGTAACATCCCAGTCAATTTTCAGAGGATAAAGTCCCAAACCTATTGAATGTTTGCCCTGTCACGAAGTCCCTCACGTCCGGACAACATCCCAGTAAATATTCAGGGTATAGAGTCCCGAACCTATTGACACTTTCACTGTAACTCAGTTCCTGATGTCTGTCTTGGGTAAACTTGTACCTCTCACTCTGTTCGTTTTAGATTGGTCACAGTGTTTGAGCTACTGAAAGAAAATAGACACACACACCAAGAGCAGTTCAGATTATACAAATGTTTATTACTAATTCAAAAGCTGATTTCACACTACAAGCCCTTCCCAACTATACTTATCAACGCTTGGACTTGTCCCAACTGCCGAAGCGAGGCAACGACTGCACACTTGTAGTAGGTTGTCAGGGTGCCGGTAGCAGCTTCTCCACCTCCCCTGACCGGGACGTTGGCTGGACTCTAGAAGTTCTTCTTCTTGCTGAGAGATGTTGCCACCTCTCGGAGAGTCTCTCTCTCCCTTCAGCAGCGGGACCATGACTTATATTACCCATAAACTGCTTACCCAAGCACCTATTCCCAGCACAGCAAGAAAGATAAGCTAGCATACTAGGTTTCTAACTAGTAACATAATTTTCAACTTATCACTTTTAATACAATGGTTTATTCTACATCAAGGCTAGGCTCTGACAGTCTGTGACCAAAACAAGCAGGAAGATTAAATGTTCTCGGTACACAGATGTCCTTTCTTCAGATAACAGCATCTCTGGCCCCTCGGTGGAATTTAGCTTATGTCTGCTGATTCTAAAACACAAGCAGGTTCTCAGCCTTGCAAAACCAAGAGCAGCAAATTAAAAAAACAGGTTAGAATTTTCCATTGCAATGTCCAGGCAACATCCCAGTAAATCTTCAGCAGATAAAGTCATGAACCTGTTGTATCTTTCCCTGTAAATCAGTCCCTGATGTCCGAGCACGTCCCAGTAAATCTTCAGGGGATAAAGTCTCGAACCTGTTGGACCTTTCCCTCTAACTCAGTGCCTGATGTCTGGGAAAAATCCCGTTAAATTTTCAGAGGATAACGTCACTAACCTATTGAACCTTTTCCAGAAACTCAGTCCCTGACGTCTGGGCAATGTTCCATTATATTTTCAGGGGTTAAGGTCCCAAACCTGTCGAAAATCTCCCTGTAACTCAGTTCCTGACATCAAGGCAACATCCCAGTAAATCTTCAGGGGATAAAGTCCCTAAACTTTTGAACCTTTCGCCGTAACTCTGTCCCTGACATTCGGGCAATATCCCAGTAAATCTTCAAGAGATAACGTCCCTAACCTATTGAACGTTTTCCTGTAACTCTGTCCCTGACATCCAGGCAACATCCCAGTAAATCTTCAGGGAATAAAGTTCCAAACCTGTTGAATGTTTTCCCTGTAACTCAGTCCCTGACATCTGGGCAATGTTCCATGATATTTTAAGGGGTTAAGGTCACAAACCTGTAGAACATTTCCCTGTAACTCAGTTCCATGACATCCCGGTAACATCCCAGTCAATTTTCAGGGGAAAACGTCCTTAATTTATTGAACCGTCTCTTGTAACTCAGTCCATGACTTCGTGCAAACTGTCCTGTAATTTTTTAGGGGATACGGACCCGAACATATCCAACCTTTCCCTGAAACCCAGTCCCTGACATCCTGGCAGCAATCTTCAGAAGATGAAGTCCCTAACCTTTGGAACCTTTCACCGTAACTCTGTCCCTGATGTCCAGGCAACATCCCAGTAAATATTCAGGGAATAAAGTCCCAAACCTGTTGAAAGCTTTCCCTGTCACTAAGTCCCTGACGTCCGGGCAACATACCAGTTAAATTTCAGGGGATAGAGTCCCGAACCTGTTGACCCTTTCCCTGTAACTCAGTTCCTGTCGTCCAGGCAACATCCCAGTAAATCTTCACCGGATAAAGTCTTGAACCTGTTGCATCTTTCCCTGAAAATCTGTCCCTGAATTCCGAGCACATCCCAGTAAATCTTCAGGGGATAAAGTCTCGAACCTGTTGGACTTTTCCTTGTAACTCAGTCCCTGACGTCTGGGAAATGTTCCATTATATCTTCAGGGGTTAAGGTCCCAAACATGTCAAACATTTCCCTGTAACTCAGTTCCTAACGTCCAGGCAACACCCCAATAAATCTTCAGGGGATAAAGTCCCTAAACTTTCCCTCTAACTCAGTGCCTGACGTCTGGGAAACATCCCGTTAAATTTTCAGAGGATAACGTCACTAACCTATTGAACCTTTTCCAGTAACTCAGTCCCTGACGTCTGGGCAATGTTCCATTATATTTTCAGGGGTTAAGGTCCCAAACCTGTAAAAAATTTCCCTGTAACACAGTTCCTGACATCAGAGCAACATCCAAAGAAATCTTCAGGGGATAAATTCCCGTACCTTTTGGACCTTTCCCTGTAACTCAGTCCCTGACATCCCGGTAAAATCCCAGTCAATTTTCAGGGCATAACGTCCTTAATCTATTAAACCGTTTCCTGTAACTGAGTCCATTACTTCCTGCAAACATTCCAGTAATTCTTCAGGGGATACGGTCCTGAAAATGTCCTACCTTTCCCTGTAACCCAGTCCCTGACATCCTGGCAGCAATCTTCAGAAGATGAAGTCCCTAACCTTTTGAACCTTTCACCGTAACTCAGTCCCTGACGTTCGGGCAACATCCCAGTAAATATAGAGGGGATAGAGTCCCAAAACTGTTGATCCCTTCCCTGTAACTCAGTTCCTGATGTCCAGACAACATCCCAATAAATCTTCACCGGATAAAGTCATGAACCTGTTGTATCTTTCCCTGTAAATCAGTCCCTGTCGTCCGAGCACATCCCAGTATATCTTCAGGGGATAAAGACTCGAACCTGTTAGACCTTTCCCTGTAACTCAGTCCCTGATGTCTGGGCAATGTTCCATTATATCTTCAGGGGTTAAGGTACCAAACCCATCAAAAATTTCCCTGCAACTCAGTTCCTGATATAAGGGCAAAATCCTTAGAAATCTTCAGTGGATAAAGTCCCGTAACTTTTGGACCTTTCCCTGTAACTCAGTCTCTGACATCCCGGTAACATCCCAGTCAATTTTTAGGGATAATGTCCTTAATCTATTCAACTGTTTCCTGTAACTCAGTCCATGACTTCCTGCCAACATTCCACTAATTCTTCAGGGGATAAGGTCCCGAACATGTCCAAGCTTTCCCTGAAACCCAGTCCCAGACATCCTGGCAGCACCCCAGTAAATCATCAGGGGATAAAGTCCCGAACATGTTGACCCTTTCCCTGTAACTCAGTTCCTGACGTCCAGGCAACATCGCAGTAAATCTTCAGGGTATAGAGTCGTGAACCTGTTGATCCTTTCTCTGTAACTCAGTTCCTGATGTCCAGGCAACATCCCAGTAAATCTTCACCGGATAAAGTCATGAATATGTGGTATGTGGTATCGTTCCCTGTAAATCAGTCCCTGATGTCCGAGCACATCCCAGTAAATCTTCAGGGAATAGTCTCGAACCTGTTGTACCTTTCACTGTAACTCAGTCCCTGATGTCTCGGTAACATACCAGTAAATTTTCAGGGGATAACGTCACTAAACTATTGAACCTTTTCCTGTAACTCAGTCCCTGACGTCTGGGCAATGTTCCATTATATCTTCAGGGGTTAAGGACTCAAGCACATCGAAAATTTCCCTGTAACTCAGGGCAACATCCCAGGAAATCGTCAGGGAATAAAGTCCCGTACCTTTTGGAAATTTCCCTGTAACTCAGTTCCTTACATCAGTGCAACATCCCAAGAAATCTTCAGGAGATAAGTTGGACCTTTTCCTGTAACACAGTCCCTGACATCCTGTTAACATCCCAGTCAATTTTCAGGGGATAACGTCCTTAATTTATTGAACAGTTTTCTGTAATTCAGTCCATGACTTCCTGCCAACATTCCAATAAATCTTCAGGGGATACAGTCCCAAACATGTCCAACCTTTCCCTGGAACCCAGTCCCTGACATCCTGGCAGCATCCCAGTAAATCTTCAGGGGATAAAGTCCCAAATCTGTTGGACCTTTCCATGAAACTCATTTCCTAACGTCCAGGTAACATCCCAATAAATCTTCACCAGATAAAGTCACGAACCTTTTGTATCGTACCCTGTAAATCAGTCTCTGACATCCAAGCACGTCCCAGTAAATCTTCAGGGGATGAAATCTCGAAAATGTTGGACCATTCCCTGTAACTCAGTCGCTGACGTCAGGGTAACATCCCAGTAGATTTTCAGGGGATAACGTCACTAACCTATTGAAACTTTCCCTGCAACTCAATCCTTGATATCCGTGCAACAACCCAGTATTCTTCAGGTAATAACGTCACAAACCTGTTGAACCTTTCCCTGTAACTTTGTCCCTGACGTCCGGGAAAAATCTAATTAAATCTTCAGTGGATAAAGTCCCGAACCTGTTGACCATTTCACTGTAACTCAGACCCTGACGTCCGGGCAACATCACAGTAAATCTTCAGGGGTTAAAGTCCCAAACCTGTTGAACATTTCCCTGTTACTCAGTCCCTGATATCCGGGTAACATCCCAGTAAATATACAGGAGATAGAGTCCTGAACCTGTTGGCCCTTTCCTTGTAATTCAGTTCCTGATGTCCAGGCAACATCCCAGTAAATATTCAGGGAATAAAGTCCCAAACCTGTTGAAAGTTTTCCCTGTCACTAAGTCCCTGACGTCCGGGCAACATACCAGTTAAATTTCAGGGGATAGAGTCCCGAACCTGTTGACCCTTTCCCTGTAACTCAGTTCCTGTCGTCCAGGCAACATCCCAGTAAATCTTCACCGGATAAAGTCTTGAACCTGTTGCATCTTTCCCTGAAAATCTGTCCCTGAATTCCGAGCACATCCCAGTAAATCTTCAGGGGATAAAGTCTCGAACCTTTTGGACTTTTCCTTATAACTCAGTCCCTGACGTCTGGGAAATGTTCCATTATATCTTCAGGGGTTAAGGTCCCAAACATGTCAAACCTTTCCCTGACGTCTGGGTAACATCCCACTAAACTTTCAGAGGATAACGTCATTAACTGATTGAACCTTTTCCTGTAACTCTGTCCCTGACATCCCGGTAACATCCCAGTCAATTTTTAAGGGGATAATGTCCTTAATCTATTGAACAGTTTTCTGTAATTCAGTCCATGACTTCCTGCCCACATTCCAGTAATTCTTCAGGGGATATGGTCCCGAACATGTTCAAACTTTCCCTGTAACCCATTCCCTGACAGCCTGGAAGCATCCCAGTAAATATTCAGGGGATGAAGAACCTAACCTTTTGAACCTTTCCCTGTAACTCTGTCCCTGACGTTCGGGCAACATCGAAGTAAATCTTCAGGAGATAACGTCCCTAACCTATTGATCCTTCTCCTGTAACTCTGTCCCTGACATCCAGGCAACATCCCAGTAAATCTTCAGGGGATAAAGTCCCAATCCTGTTGGGACTTTCCCTGTCACTAAGTCCCTGATGTCCGGGCAACATGCCAGTAAATATTCACTGGATAAAGTCCCGAATCTTTTGTATCGTTCCCTGTAAATCAGTCCCTGATGTCCGAGTGTGTCCCAGTAAATCTTCAGGGGATGAAATCTCGAAACTGTTGGACCATTCCCTGTTACTCAGTCGCTGACGTCAGGGTAATATCCCAGTAGATTTTCAGGGGATAACGTCACTAACCTATTGAAACTTTCCCTGTAACTCAATCCTTTTTTTAAAATTTTTTTTATTTTTCACACTATAAACCACATTGATCAAGATACATACATTTTCCTTTTCAAATATATACAGTGTTGTTTTCTCCCCCCATCCCTCTTCCCATCCCAACCTCCCTACCAACCCTCCCATTCATTTAAAGTTCAGAATCTAAGATACATTAAACCCGTCAAAAAATGTTGTCACTCAATAAAAATAAACAAGAAATTCCACTGAGTCAATTCTTTTCATTCTCTTCTCCTTCTGTCATTTTAGGTGGTAGATGTCTCCGGTAGGTTTTCTCTATTATGTTTCATGTATGGCTCCCATATTTGTTCAAATATTGTAATATTATTTCTTAAATTATATGTTATTTTTTCTAATGGAATACATTTATTCATTTCTATATACCATTGTTGTATTCTCTTTTTTTTAAAACTTTATTTAAAATTTTATGCATGAATAAAATAAAAATTACATTTAAAGAAATAATAAAAAATAAGATAATAAAAATTAGAATACTACATCATTAAACTACAGAAATTAACCCCCCCAATAATTATAACACAATATTAATCATCCAATTTAAAATTAGTCCAACCCTCCCCCCAAAATAAAGAGTGAAGAATTAATTAACAATATTGTAAATAAAATAGAAAAAAACCCACTTACAAAAAAAGGATAAAACTTAACAACAAAAAAAATTACTAACAACAAAAAAATATCAATACTAAAATAATACCCTTAAACATACATTTAAATCAAACATAATACATGTATTTAACAAATGAAATCTACTTTAAAACTAAGTTCAAACATTAAAATCATATATCAACCACATATCTGTTATTCAAAAAAATCATAATTAATAATCCATAAATTTCCATTAATACCAAGTTTCCTTTATAATTCATCGAGAGAACAAAAACATCCCTTAGAAAAACGATCAGATAAACTTTTTATTCCCTTCCCCTCCCCTTATATAAAAAAAGAAAAAAAAGAAAAAAGTTCAAACTCTTATAAAATTCTCCATATTCTTCATTTATAACATCTTCAAAATTCTCCATTGAAATTAACTTAATTTTATTAAATTCTTCTCCCTCAATGTATTTGTACTTAATTTTCTTCTTTTTCTTCTTATCACCTTTCCCCTCATCTTCCTCTTCATCTAATTCAACATCCTCAATTTTTGACTTATTATCTTTTGTGACATCATCCTCTAAAAAAAGAAAGAAAAAAGAGAAACCCCCCAAAAAAAGAGAAAAAAAGGAGAGAAAAAAACCTCCTAATTCCCTCTCAATTACAATCAGAAAACAAAAAGAGTTAAAAAAAATTATTTATTAAAAAAAATAATAATAAAAAAACCTTCACTTCTTAACCCAAAAATTAAAAAGAAAAAAAAAACAGGGCGGACGTCACAACTACCTCCTCCTGTTTAAACTGCCCAAAGCGGTAACTCCCCCAAAATATTGGGTGTGAGATAACTCACAGGTAGCTGATGACTTCTGGAAACTAGTGCCCACCCAGTTCCCTCTCCCAACTCCCATTTCATTAAACTATCATCATTATTTAAACTATTTAAACTCTTCTCAAAAAAAAGATAAAAGATTTATTTTTTTAAATCAACGTTACCATTGCTTCCATTTCTTTTAAAAAACTGGATCCCACCTTACATCTCTACTCTCTTTGGAGACCTTGAAGGACTACATCGTTCCTGAAACTGCATGATTGGTAGAGACTGAGCAAAGTCCATAACCTCTTTAGGATTGTCAAAGAACTTTGGCTAATTTCCATCCTAAAAAATCTTCAGTACTGCAGAATACCTGAATGTTCCCTTATGTCTTTTTTTCCACAACCGTTCTTTCACAGAATTAAATTCGCGTCGTTGAAACATAATTTCTTGACTCAAATCTTGATAGAAGAAAACAGGATTATTCTGAACCATCAAATGAGATCTATTTTGCTGGGCATTTCTAATAGTCGTACGTAAAATTGTCTCTCTGTCACAATAGTTTAAACAACGGATCAAAACAGATCTTGGATTCTGTCCTGAAAAAGATTTTCTTCTTAAAACTCTATAAGCATGTTCCAGTATTAAACCTTCAGGGAATTTATCCTGTCATAACACTCGTGGAATCCATTCAGTAAAAAATTTTCTTCGATCTGGTCCTTCTATGCCTTCTGGCAAACCAACAATTTTCACGTTGTTCCGTTAGATTGATTCTCCAAATAATCAACCTTTTTTGCTAAATTTTTATTTTGGATTTGCAATGTTTCAATTATTCTATTTTCATCTTGCAGTTGATCCTGTGCATCGACTAAACCTTGATCACACATTTCAAATCTTTCAATGGTTTCAAGCTTAAAAGCTCCATTAATGACTTCCGCCATCGCATTAATCTTGGAAATAAACAGGTTCACAAAATTAGCTAAGTGACTCGATACAGAATATATTTTATCTTCAAGATCCTTAACAGACATTTCAACAGAAGTAGATTCAGGCATAATGGGGTCTTGCTGTTCCTTAGAGACCACGGGATCTTCTGTCCCTTCCCTTAATTTAGTATCTTTTCTAGCAGTTTGACTTTGTATAAAAATCCCTCTCAAAGTCCCCCCAGCAATGCCAGGAGACTGAAGATCAGGGTTATCTTTAAGCCAAATCTCTTTAATCATCTTCACTGAATCGATGTCTGGAAAAACCGTTGTAATTGAAGATGCATTTTGCAGCGCCACCACTGCAGCAGTCGAATGACTGGTGGCGCCCCAGCTGATTCAACTGTCAAAGACTGAGTAACAGCACTCACAGTGGCCGTTGTGTGAAATACTGGCACCCACCCAGCTCCTTGGTCCGAAAGCTGTTGAATGCGACCTTCAAAGAGCCTCACCGTCTTAAAACAGAGCTTCAATGCCGAACTCTGCATGTCCTCCTCTGGATCCATTTTACGCTGAGTCCTGGCTTCTTGTAAACAAGTAGGCTCAGACAATTTTGGAAAATGTAGTTTTTTAACAGTCTGTTGATATTTTCTTTTACCTTTTTTTTTGCATATAAACCATTAGGCACTAATCCAACACCTCTTATTATTTATAAACTTTTAAAAGAACTTTAACGGGCACTTAAAGACAGAACAATAAATCAGAGTCAGGAGAGGTCTGGAACGCACGTCTGTTCCCTACGCCATCTTGCCACGCCCCCTCCCATTGTTGTATTCTCAAGTTATCTTCTAATTTCCAGGCTGACATAATACATTTTTTTGCTACAGCTAGGGCTATCCTAACAAATCTTTTTTGTGCACCATCCAAATCAAGTCCAAATTCTTTGTTTTTTATGTTACTTAGGAGGAAGATCTCTGAGTTTTTTGGTATATTGTTTTTTGTGATTTTATTTAATATCTGGTTTAGATATTTCCAAAATATTTTCACTTTCTCACATGTCCAGATTGCATGAATTGTTGTTCCCATTTCCTTTTTACATCGAAAACATCTGTCAGATACTGTTGGGTCCCATTTATTTAACTTTTGAGGTGTAATATATAGCCTGTGTATCCAGTTATATTGTATCATATGTAACCTCGTATTTCTCATAGTTCCTGAGCATAACTTCTCCCATGTTTCCTTCTTTATCTTTATGTTTAGATCTTGTTCCCATTTTTGTTTAGTTTTACCATTTGTTTCCTCATTCTCCTTTTCTTGTAGTTTAATATACATGTTTGTTATAATTTTTTTGATTATCATTGTGTCTGTAATCACATATTCAAAATTACTTCCCTCTGGTAACCTCAGACTGCTTCCCAATTTGTCCTTCAAGTAGGATTTCAGTTGGTAGTATGCCAACACTGTATCGTGAGTTATATTATATTTATCCTTCATTTGTTCAAAGGATAATAATTTATTTCCTGAAAAGCAATTTTCTATTCTTTTGATCCCTTTTTTCTCCCATTCTCTAAAGGAAAGGTTATCTATTGTAAAAGGGATTAACTGATTTTGCGTCAGTATTAGTTTTGGTAGTTGCTAATTTGTTTTATTCCTTCCTACATGAATCTTCTTCCAAATATTGAGCAGATGATGTAATACTGGAGAATTCCTACGTTGTACCAATTTTTCATCCCATTTATAAAATATATGTTCGGGTTTCTTCTCCCCTATTTTATCTAGTTCTAATCTAGTCCAATCTGGCTTTTCCCTTGTTTGATAAAAATCTGATAGGTATCTTAATTGTGCGGCTCTATAATAATTTTTAAAGTTTGACAGTTGTAAGCCTCCTTGTTTATACCATTCTGTTAATTTATCTAGTGCTATCCTCGGTTTCCCCCCTTTCCATAAAAATTTCCTTATTATTTTCTTTAACTCCTTGAAGAATTTCTCCATCAAGTGTATTGGCAATGCCTGAAATAGGTATTGTATCCTTGGGAAAATGTTCATTTTAATACAGTTTATCCTTCCTATTAGTGTTAGTGGTAAGTCTTTCCAATGCTCTAAGTTGTCTTGTAATTTTTTCATTAGTGGATAATAATTGAGTTTATATAGATGGCCGAGGTTTTTATTTATTTGTATACCTAGGTATCGCATTGCTTGCGTTTGCCATCTGAATGGTGATTCTTTCTTAAATTTTGAGAAATCTGCATTATTCATTGGCATTGCTTCACTTTTATTTGCGTTAATCTTGTACCCCGACACTTCTCCATATTCCTTCAATTTCTTATATAATTCTTTTATTGATATTTCTGGTTCTGCTAAGTATACTATAACGTCATCTGCAAATAAACTGATTTTATATTCCTTGTCTTTTATTTTTATCCCTTTTATTTTATTTTCTGTTCTTATCAGTTCTGCTAGTGGTTCTATGGCTAACGCAAACAATAAGGGCGATAGTGGGCATCCCTGCCTTGTTGATCTGCTTAATTTAAATTATTTTGATATATATCCATTTACTGTCACTTTCGCCAATGGCCCCTTATATAATGCTTTAATCCAATTAATATATTTCTCTGGTAAACTGAATTTTTGTAGTACTTTGAATAAATAATTCCATTCTACTCTGTCAAAGGCCTTCTCTGCGTCTAAAGCCACCACTACTGTTGGAGCTTTATTTCTTTCTACTGCATGAATTAAGTTAATAAATTTACAAATATTGTCTGTTGTTCGTCTTTTTTTAATAAATCCAGTTTGGTCTAGATTTACTATTTTTGGTACATAGTCGGCTAATCTGTTTGCTAATAGTTTAGCTATTATCTTATAATCTGTGTTAAGTAAAGATATTGGTCTATATGACGCTGGTGTGAGTGGATCTTTCCCTGTCTTTGGTATTACTGTAATTATTCCTGTTTTGCATGAATCTGGTAAGCTTTGTGTTTTATCAATCTGGTTTATGACTTCCAGAAGGGGAGGAATTAATAAATCTTTAAATGTTTTATAGCATTCTATTGGGAATCCATCCTCTCCTGGTGTTTTATTATTTGGTAGTTTTTTTATTATCTCTTGTATTTCTACTATTTCAAATGGTTCTGTTAATTTATTTTGTTCCTCTATTTGTAATTTTGGTAGTTCAATTTTAGTTAAAAATTCATCTATTTTGTCTTCTTTCCCTTCGTTTTCAGTTTGATATAATTGTTCGTAAAATTCTCTGAAGTTTTCATTAATCTCCGTTGGATTATATGTGATTTGTTTGTCTTTTTTCCTTGATGCCAATACCATTCTCTTAGTTTCTTCTGTCTTAAGCTGCCATGCTATAATTTTGTGCGTTTTTTCTCCTAGTTCATAATATTTCGGTTTTGTCTTCATTATGTTCTTCTCCACCTTATATGTTTGTAGTGTTTAATATTTTATTTTTTTATCTGCCAATTCTCTTCTTTTAGTTGTGTCTTCCTTCATTGCTAATTCTTTTTCTATATTTGCTATTTCCCTTACCAACTGCTCTGTTTCCTGATTGTAGTCCTTCTTCATCTTGGTTACATAACTTATTATTTGCCCTCTGATGAACGCTTTCATTGCGTCCCATAGTATAAATTTATCTTTCACTGATTCCGTATTTATTTCAAAGTACATTTTAATTTGTCTTTCAATTAATTCTCTAAAATCCTGCCTTTTAAGTAGCATGGAGTTTAATCTCCATCTATACATTCTTGGAGGGATGTCCTCTAACTCTGTTGTCAATATCAGGGGTGAGTGGTCCAATAATATTCTAGCTTTATATTCTGTTTTCCTAACTCTGTCTTGCATGCGAGCTGATAACAGGAATAGGTCTATTCTTGAGTATATTTTATGTCTACCCGATTAATATGAATATTCCTTTTCCTTTGGGTGTTGTTTCCTCCATATATCCAAAAGTTGCATTTCTTGCATCGATTTAATTATAAATTTGGTTACTTTGTTCTTTCTGTTAATTTTTTCCCCAGTTTTATCCATGTTTGAATCCAAATTAAGGTTGAAATCCCTCCTATTAGTATGTTCCCTTGCGTGTCTGCTATCTCAAAACAATATCTTGCATAAATTTTTGATCTTCTTCGTTAGGTGAATATACATTGAGTAAATTCCAAAACTCCGAATATATCTGATATTTTATCATTACATATCTCCCTGCTGGATCTATTATTTCCTCTTCTATTTTAATTGGTACATTTTTACTGATTAATATAGCTACTCCTCTAGCTTTTGAATTATATGACGCTGCTGTTACATGTCCTATCCAATCTCTCTTTAATTTCTTGTGCTCCATTTCAGTTAAGTGTGTTTCTTGCACGAATGTTATATCAATTTTTTCTTTTTTCAGTAAATTTAACAGTTTCTTCCTTTTGATTTGGTTATGTATTCCGTTAATATTTAAAGTCACATAGTTCAACGTAGCCATTTCATACTTTGTTTATCTTTCCTTTCCGTTTCCTCATCATCACCTTTCCTTCTTATCCATTTCAGCTTTCTTGTTTTGAACACTTTATAAGACAACATTTCTAAAACATCAAACATTTCCCTTATTCTCCTATCTAAAATTTCTTTAACCCCACTATCCCCTCCCCTTCCTGAGTTGCCCTTTATCCCTTGTCGGGCAACCGCATCTCCCCTCTCCATTTGGATTTGCGAATTCACTCGCAAGCGTCAACTGATTTTGCAGTGACCGTAAATCCTCCCCACCCAGCCCCCCCCAGAAAAGATTCCAATTTTCATATACAACAAAGGTCACTCTCTTAATTCCCTCCTTACTTCCTCTCTTCCCTTTCTTTCCCTTATTAATTCTTATCTATACTCTATATATTTTCTTTTAAATACGCATACACTCATGTACACACACACACACACATATATATATATATATATATATATACACATACATATAGTTCGTTGTCATTTTTGCTCTCATTACATGTCTTCATCTCTCTGTCTGTTTTGTAGTTGTTCTGCAAATTTTCATGCTTCCTCCGGATCCGAGAATAGTCTGTTTTGCTGCCCTGGAATAACTATTTTAAGTACCGCTGGGTACTTTAGCGTAAATTTATATCTTTTTTTCCATAGGATCGCTTTTGCTATATTAAACTCCTTTCTCTTCTTCAGGAGTTCAAAACTTATGTCTGGATAGAAAAATTTTTTTGACCTTTGTATTCCAGTGGCTTTTTGTCTTCTCTTATTTTCTTCATTGCTTTCTCCAATATATTTTCTCTTGTTGTATATCTTAGGAATTTTACTAAAATGGATCTTGGTTTTTGGTGTGGCTGTGGTTTAGGGACTAATGTTCGATGTGCCCTTTCTATTTCCATTTCTTCCTGTAATTCTGGTCTTCCTAGGACCCTGGGGATCCAATCTTTTATAAATTCTCTTATATCCTTGCCTTCTTCATCTTCCTTTAGGCCCACTATCTTTATATTATTTCTTCTATTATAATTTTCCATTATATCTATCTTCTGAGCTAACAGCTCTTGTGTTTCTTTAACTTTTTTATTAGATTCTTCTAATTTCTCATTTAAGTCCTCTACTTCCATTTCTACGGCTGTTTCTCGTTATCCACCTTGTCCACTCTTTTTCCTACATCTGACATGACCATCTCTAATCTATTCATTTTTTCTTCTGTACTTTTAATTCTTCTTTTTATTTCACTAAATTCTTGTGATTGCCATTCTTTTACTGATACCATATATTCTTTAAAAAAAAATATATCCATTGTCTTGCCCTTCCATTCTTCTTCCATTTCTCTGTGTTCTTCTTCTTCTTCTTCCTCTGGGTTGGTCATCTGTTGTTTCCTTGATTTCTTTTTACTCTCTTCTTTCTTGTTCTCATTGTTTTCAATGTTCTCTTCTTGTTGTTGTGCTGTGGCTGTCATTCTCAGCTGTGGAGATCAACTCCTCAGCTGGTCCATGCTCCCGTCAGTCTTTATTTTGTCTTGCATGCGCGGCGCACTTTTGCTTGGCTCTGCGAGCCATTTTTGTAGTCCCGAGCTCGGGACTTCGACTGAGCTGAGGGACCGGGCTTCTCTCTCCACAGCGGGTCTCCTTTGACATGTAAGGCCTTCACCTTCTTCTTCCAATGTCTTTTCTTCTTCTCTTCCCGTTGCTTTCGACTTTTCTTTCTTCGCTGCCATTTTCTTCCCACCTTTACTTTCATTTTATTTTAATTTTTGTGTTTGTGCCTTTGTGTTTTCTGTGTTTTTTTTTAAAACTTTTCCGGAGAGGGCTGGAGTTCCCCGACCGGCCACTACTCCATAACGTGACTCCCCTGTAACTGAATCCTTGACGTCCGTGCAACAACCCAGTATTCTTCAGGGAATAAAGTCACAAACCTGTCGATCCTTTCCCTGTAACTTTGTCCCTGATGTCCGGTCAAAATCTAATTAAATCTTCAGTGGATAAAGTCCCAAACCTGTTGACCATTTCACTGTAACTCAGACCCTGACATCCAGGCAACATCACAGTAAATCTTCAGTGAATAAAGTCCCAAACCTGTCAAATCTTTCCCTGTAACTCAATCCCTGACATTCTAGCAACACCTCAGTAAATCTTCAGGTGATAGAGTCCCGAACCTGTTGACCCTTTCCCTGTAACTCAGTTCCTGACATCCAGGCAACATCCTAGTAAATCTTCACCGGATATAGTCATGAACCTGTTGGACCTTTCCTGGTAAATCAGACCCTGGCGTCCGAGCATGTCCCAGTAAATCTTCAGGGGATAAAGTCTCGAGTGTGGGTCCTTTCCGTGTAACTCAGTACCTGACGTCTGGGTAACATCCCAGTAAATTTTCAGGGGATAACGTGCTAACCTATTGAACCGTTCCCTGAAACTCAGTCCCTGATATAAGGGCAAAATCACCGTAAATCTTCAGGAGATAAATTCCTGAACCTGTTGGCTCTTTCCCTGTAAATCAGTTCCTGAGTCCGGGCAACATCTCATTAAATCTTCAGTGGATAAAGTCCAGAACATGTTGACCATTTTCCTCTATTCACTCCCAGATGTCCGGCCAACGTCCCAGTAAATCTTCAGGGAATAAAGTCACAAACCTGTCGAACGTTTCCCTGTAACTCAGTCCCTGACGTCCAGGCAATGTCTCAGTAAATCTTCAGGGTATAAAGTGCCAAAACAGTCAATACTTTCCCTGTTACTCAGTCCCTGACGTCCGGGTAAAATCCCAGTAAATATACAGGGGATAGAGTCCCGAACCTGTTGTCCCTTTCATTGTAACTCAGTTCCTGATGTCCAGGCAACATCCCAGTAAATCTTCACTGGATAAAGTCCCAAACCTGTTGTACCTTTCCCTGTAAATCAGTCCCTGACATCTGAGCACATCCCAGTGAATCTTCAGGGGATAAATTCCTGAACATGTTGGACATTTCATTATAACTCAGTCCCTGACTTCCGGGCAAAGTCCCAGTAAATCTTCAGGGAATCAAGTCCTGAACATGTTGGCCCTTTCCCTGTAAATCAGTTCCTGAGTCCGGGCAAAGTCCTAGTAAATCTTTAGGGGATAAATTTCTGATCCTGTTGACCCTTTCTCTGTAACTCAGTTCCTGACGTCCAAACAACATCCCAGTAAATCTTCACCGGATAATGCCCCGAACCTGTTGAACCTTTCTCTGAAACTCAGTTCTGACATACAGGAAACATCACTGTAAATCTTCAGGGGATAACGTCCCGAACCTGTTGGACCTTTCCTTGTAAATAAGTCCATGATGACCGGGCAAAGTCCCAGAAGATCTTCAAGGGATAAAGTCCCGAACATCTTGTACCTTTCCCTATAAATCAGTCCATGACGTCCGAGCTCGACCCAGTAAATCTTCAGGAGAAAACGTCCCGAACATGTTGAATATTTCCTTGCAAATCAGTCCCTGACATCTGGGCAAAGTCCCAGTGAGTCTTCAAGGGATAAATTCCCGAACGTGTTAGACATTTCACTGTAAATCAGTCCCTGACTTCCGGGCAAAGTCCCAGTCAATATTCAGGGAATCAAGTGCCAAACATGTTGGGCCTTTCCCTGTAAATTAGTGTCTGAGTCCAGGCAAATTCCAAGTAAATCTTCAGGTGACAAAGTCCTGAATCTGTCAAAACTTTCCCGTAACTAAGTCCCTGATATTCTGGTAACAACCCAGTAAATCATCAGGGGTAAAGTCCAAAACCTGTTGAACCTTTCCTGGTACTTAGTCCCAGACATCCTGGCAGCGTCCCACTAAATCATCAGGGGACAAATTCCAAAAAATGTCAATCCTTTCCCTTAAACACAGTCCCTGACATTCTGCCAACATTCCAGTAAATCTTCACGGGATAAGGTCCCGAACATGTCCAACCTTTCCCTGTAACCCAGTCCCTTTCATGGTAACTCAGTTCCTGACGTCCAGGCAACATCACAGTAAATCTTCAGGGGATAAAGTCCCGAACCTGTTGTATCTTTCCCTGTAAATCAGTCCCTGTTGTCCGAGAACGTCCCAGTAAATCTTCAGGGGATAAACTCTCGAAACTGTTGGACCTGTCCCTGTAACGCTGTCCCTGATGTCTGGGCAATGTTCCATTTTATCTTCAGGGGTTAAGGTCCCAAACCCATCAATTATTTCTCTGTAACTCAGTTCCTTACATCAGGGCAACATCCCAAGAAATCTTCAGGAGATAACATGGCCCTTTTCCTGTAACTCAGTCCCTGACATCCCAGTAACATCCCAGTCAATTTTCAGGGGATAACGTCCTTAATCTATTGAACAGATTTCTGTAATTCAGTCCATGAATTCCTGCCATCATTCCAGTAATTCTTCAGGGGATATGGTCCCGAACATGTCCAAACTTTCCCTGTAACCAATTCTCTGACAGCCTGGCAGCATCCCAGTAAATATTCAGGGGATGAAGAACCTAACCTTTTCAACCTTGCACTGTAACTCTGTCCCTGACGTTCAGGCAACATCCAAGTAAATCTTCAGGAGATAACGTCCCTAACCTATTGATTCTTTTCCTGTAACTCTGTCCCTGACATTCGGGAAACATCCCAGTAAATCTAAGGGGATCATGTCCCTAACCTATTGAACGTTTCGCTGTAACTCAGTTCCTGACGTCCAGGCAACATCCCAGTAAATCTTCAGGGAATAAAGTCGCAAACCTGTTGAAAGTTTTCCCTGTCATTAAGTCCCTGGCATCCGGGCAACATCCCAGTAAATATTCAGGGGATAGATTCCCGAACCATTTGACCCGTCGCCTGTAAATCAGTTCCTGACGTTCAGACAACATCCCAGTAAATCTTCACCGGATAAAGTCCTGAACCTGTTGCATCTTTCCCTGTAAATCAATCCCTGATGTCTGAGCACGTCCCAGTAATTCTTAAGGGGATAAAGTCCCTAACCTATTGAACCTTTCCCTGGAACTTAGTTCCTGACGTTGAGACAACATCCCAGTAAATCTTCACCAGATAAAGTTCTGAACCTGTTGCATCTTTCCCTGTAAATCAGTCCCTGATGTCCGAGCACATCCCAGTAAATCTTCAGGGGATAAAGTCTCTAACCTGTTGGACCTTTCCCTGTAACTCAGTCCCTGACGTCTGGGCAATGTTCCATTATATCTTCAGGGGTTAAGGTCCCAAACACGTCAAAGATTTCCCTGTATCTTTGTTCCTGACGTCCAGGCAACATTCCAGTAAATCTTCAGGGGATAACGTTACTCACCTATTGAACCTTTTCCTGTAACTCAGTCCCTGACGTCTGGGCAAAATCCCAAGAAATCCTTAGGGGATAAAGTCCCGTACCTTTTGGACCTTTCGCTGCAACTCAGTCCCTGACATCCCGGTAACATCCGAATCAATTTTCAGGGGATAACGTCCTTAATCTATTGAACTGTTTCCTATAACTCAGTCCATGACTTCCTGCCAACATTCCAGTCATTCTTCAGGGGATACGGTCCCGAACATGTCCAACCTTTCCCTGTAACCCAGTCTCTGACATCCTGGCAGCCTCACAGTAAATCTTCAGGGGATAAAGTCCCTAATCTTATGAACCTTTCCCTGCAACTCGGTCTCCGACATTCGGGCAATATCCCAGTAAATCTTCAGGAGATAACGTCCCAAACCTATTGAACCCTTTCCTGTAACTCAGTCCCTGACATCCGGGCAACATCCCAGTAAATCTACAGGGTATAGAATCCCAAACCTGTTGACCCTTTCTCTGTAACTCTATCCCTGACGTCCAGCCAACATCCCAGTAAATCTTCAGAGAATAAAGTCCCAAACCTGTTGATCCTTTTCCCTGTAACTCAGTCCTTGAAGTACGGGCAACATCACAGTACATCTTAAGTGCATCATGTCCCTAACCTGTTGAAATTTTTCCCTGTCACTAAGTCCCTGGCATCCGGGCAACATCCCAGTAAATATTCAGGGGATAGAGTCCCGAACCAGTTGAACCTTCGCCTGTAAACCATTTCCTGATGTTCAGACAACATCCCAGTAAATCTTCACCGGATAAAGTACTGAACCTGTTACATCTTTCCCTGTAAATCAATCCCTGATGCCCAAGCACGTCCCAGTAAATTTTCTGGGGATAAAGTCCCTAACCTATTGAACCTTTCCCTGTAACTCTGTTGCTGACGTCAGGGCAATGTTCCATTATATCTTCAAGGGGTTAAGGTCCCAAACACGTCAAAAATTTCCCTCCAACTCAGTTCCTGACATCAGGGCAACAACCCAAGAAATCTTCAGGGGATAAAGTCCCGTAACTTTTAGACCTTTCCCTGAAACTCAGTCCCTGACATCCTGGTAACATCCCAGTCAATTTTCTGGGGATAACGACCTTAATCTATTGAACTGTTTTCTGTAACTCAGTCCATGACCTCCTGCCAACATTCCAGTAATTCTTCAGGGGATACGGTCCTGAATATGTCTAAACTTTTCCTGTAACACAGTCCCTGACATCCTGGCAGCATCCAATTAAATCTTGAGGGGATAAAGTCCCTAACCTTTTGAACCTTATCCTGCAACTCTGTCCCTGACGTTCGGGCAATATCCCAGTAAATCAGGTGATAACGCCCCTAACCTATTGAACCCTTTCCTGTAACTCAGTCCCTGACATTGTCGCCACATCCCAGTAAATCTTTAGTGGTAAAGTACAGAACCTGTTGAAATTTTCCCTGTCACTAAGTCCCTGACATCCGGGCAACATCCCAGTAAATATTCAAGGGATAGATTCCCGAACAAGTTGACCCTTCGCCTGTAACTCAGTTCCTGACGTCCAAACAACATCCCAATAAATCTTCACCGGATAAAGTCCTGACCTGTTGCATCTTTCCCTGTAAATCAGTCCCTGACGTCCGAGCACATCCCAGTAAATCTTCAGGGGATAAAGTCTCTAACCTGTTGGACATTTCCCTGTAACTCAGTCCATGGCGTCTGGGCAATTTTCCATTATATCTTCAGGGGTTAAGGTCCCAAACCCATCAAAAATTTCCCTGTATCTTTGTTCCTGACGTCCAGGCAACATTCCAGTAAATCTTCAGGGGATAATGTTACTCACCTATTGAACCTTTTCCTGTAACTCAGTCCCTGACATCTGGGCAATGTTGCATTATATCTTCAGGGGTTAAGGTCCCAAACCCATCAGAAATTTCCCTGTAACTCAGTTCCTGACATCAGGGCAAAATCCCAAGAAATCCTCAGGGGATAAAGTCCCGTACCTTTTGGACATTTCCCTGCAACTCAGTCCCTGACATCCCGGTAACATCCGAGTCAATTTTCAGGGGATAACGTCCTTAATCTATTGAACTGTTTCCTGTAACTCAGTCCATGACTTCCTGCCAACATTCCAGTAATTCTTCAGGGGATACGGTCCCGAACATGTCCAACCTTTCCCTGTAACCCAGTCTCTGACATCCTGGCAGCCTCCCAGTAAATCTTCAGGGGATAAAGTCCCTAACCTTTTAAACCTTTCCCTGCAACTTGGTCTCTGACGTTCGGGCAATATCCCAGTAAATCTTAAGGAGATAACGTCCCGAACCTATTGAACCCTTTACTGTAACTCAGTCCCTGACATCCGGGCAACATCCCAGTAAATCTACAAGGTATAGAATCCCAAACCTGTTGACCCTTTCTCTGTAACTCTATCCCTGACGTCCAGCCAACATCCCAGTAAATCTTCAGGGAATAAAGTCCCAAACCTGTTGAACGTTTTCCCTGTAACTCAGTCCCTGAAGTACGGGCAACATCACAGTACATCTTAAGTGCATCATGTCCCTAACCTGTTGAAATTTTTCCCTGTCACTAAGTCCCTGGCATCCGGGCATCATCCCAGTAAATATTCAGAGAATAGGGTCCTGAACCAGTTGACCCTTCGCCTGTAACTCAGTTCCTGACGTTCAGACAACATCCTAGTAAACCTTCACCGGATAAAGTACTGGACCTGTTACATCTTTCCCTGCAAATCAATCCCTGATGTCCAAGCACGTCCCAGTAAATTTTCAGGGGATAAAGTCCTTAACCTATTGAACCTTTCCCTGTAACTCTGTCGCTGACGTCAGGGCAATGTTCCATTATATCTTCAAGGGGTTAAGGTCCCAAACCCGTCAAAAATTTCCCTCCAATCAGTTCCTGACATAAGGGCAACATCCCAAGAAATCTTCAGGGGATAAAGTCCCATGACTTTTAGACCTTTTCCTGTAACACAGTCCCTGACATCCTGGCAGTATCCAATTAAATCTTGAGGGGATAAAGTCCATAACCTTTTGAACCTTTCCCTGCAACTCTGTCCCTGACGTTCGGGCAATATGCCAGTAAATCAGGGGATAATGCCCCTAACGTATTGAACCTTTTCCTGTAACTCAGTCCCTGACATTGTCGCAACATCCCAGTAAATATTTGGGGATAGAGACCCATACCCTTCGGACCTTTCACCATAACTCAGTCCCTGACTTCCCGGTAACATCCCAGTCAATTTTCAGGGGATAATGTCCTTAAACTATTGAACCGTTTCCTGTAACTCAGTCCATGACTTCCTGCCAACATTACAGTAATTCCTCAGGGGATACGGTCCCAAAAATATCCTACCTTTCGCTGGAACCAAGTCACTGACATCCTGGCAGCATCCCAGTAGATCTTCAGGGGATAAAGTCCCTAACCTTTTGAACCTTTCACCGTAACTCTGTCCCTGACGTTCGGGCAACATTCCAGTAAATCTTCAGGGGATAAAGTCCTGAACCTGTTGCATCTTTCACTGGAAATCAGTCCCTGATGTCCTAGAACATCCCAGTAAATATTCAGGCGGTAATGTCTCGAACCTGTTGGACCTTTTCCTGAAACTCAGTCCCTGAAGTACGGGCAACATCACAGTACATCCTCAGGGGACAAAGTCACGAACCTGTTGTATCTTTCTCTGGAAATCAGTCTCTGACATCTCGGTAAAATCCCAGTAAATTTTCAGGGGATAACGTCAATAACCTATTGAACCTTTTCCTGTTACTCAGTCCCTGATGTCCAGCCAACATCCCAGTAAATCTTCAGGGAATAAAGTCCCAAAACTGTTGAATGTTTTCCCTGTCACAAAGTACATGATGTCCAGGGAACATTCCAGTAAATATTCAGGGGATAGAGTCCCGAACCTGTTGACCCTTTCCCTGTCACTCATTTCCTGACATCCAGGCAACGCCACAGTACATCTTCAGGGGATAAACTCCCAAACCTGTTGAATGTTTGACCTGTCATTAAGTCCCTGATGTCCGAGCACCTCCAAGTAAATATTCAGGGGATAGAGTCCCGAACCAGTTGACACTTTCCCTGAAACTCAGTTCCTGACGTCCAGGCAACATCCCACTAAATCTTCACCAGATAAAGTCATGAACCTGTTGTATCTTTCCCTGTAAATCAGTCCCTGTCATCCAAGCACGTCCCAGTAAATCTTCATGGGATAAAGTCTCGAACCTGTTGCACCTGTCCCTGCAACTGTGTACCTGACGATCGGGCAATATCCCAGTAAATCTTAAGGGGAAACGTCCCTAACCTATTGAACCTTTTCCTGTAACTCAGTTCCTGACATCCGGGCAACATCCCAGTAAATTTGAAGGGGATAGAATCCCATACCCTTTGGACCTTTCCCTGTAACTCAGTCTCTGACATCCCCGTAACATCCAATCAATTTTCAGGGGATAAGGTCCTTAATCTATTGAACCGTTTCGTGTAACTCATTCCATTACTTCCTGCCAACATTCAGTTAATTCTTCAGCGGATATGGTCCTGAAAATGTCCTACCTTTCCCTGTAACCCAGTCCCTGACATCCTGGCAGCATCCCAGTAAATCTTGAGGGGATAAAGTCCCTAACCTTTTGAAACTTTCGCCGTAACTCTGTCCTGACGTTCGGGCAACATCACAGTAAATATACAGGGGATAGAGTCCCGAAACTGTTGATCCCTTCCCTGTAACTCAGTTCCTGACGTCCAGACAACATCCCAGTAAATCTTCACCAGATAAAGTCATGAACCTGTTGTATCTTTCCCAAACGTCCGAGCACGTCCCAGTAAATCTTCAGGGAATAAAGTCGCGAACTTGTTGGACCATTCCCTGTAACAAAGTCCCTGACGTCTGTGTAACATCCCACTAAATTTTCAGGGGATTACGTTACAAACCTATTGAACCTTTTCCTGCAACTCAGTCCCTGATGTATGGGCAATGTTCCATTATATCTTCAGGGTTTAAGGTACCAAACCCAACAAAAATATCCCTGCAACTCAGTTCTTCATATCAGGGCAACATCCTAAGAAATTTTCAGGGGATAAAGTCCCATACCTTTTAGAACTATCCCTGTAACTCAGTCCCTGACATCCCGGTAACATCCCAGTAAATTTTCAGGGCATAACGTCCTTAATCTAGTGAACTGTTTCCTGTAACTCAGTCCATGACTTCCTGCCAACATTCCAGTAATTCTTCAGGGGATACGGTCCCGAACATGTCCAACCTTTTCCTGTAACTTTGTCCCTGACGTTCGGGCAACATCCCAGTAAATCTTCAGGGGATAACATACCTAACCTATTCAAACTTTCGCAGTAACTCTTTCCTGACGTCCAGGCAAGATCCCAGTAAATCTTCAAGGGATAAACTCCTAAACCTGTTGAATGTTTGTCCTGTCACTAAGTCCCTGACGTCCGGACAACATCCCAGTAAATATTCAGGGGTATAGAGTCCTGAACCTGTTAACCATTTCTCTGTAACTCTGTCCCTGACGTCCAGGCAACTTCCCAGTAAATCTTCAGGGAATAAAGTCCCAAACCTGTTGAAAGTTTCTCCTGTAACTCAGTCCCTGAAGTATGGGCAACATCACAGTATATCTTCAGTGGATAAAGTCCCAAACCTGTTGGACCTTTCCCAGCAAATCGGTCCCTGACGTTCGGGAAATATCCCAGTAAATCTTCAGGGTATAACGTCCCTAACCTATTGACCACTTTCCTCTAACTCAGTCCCTGACATCCGGGCAACATCCCATTAAATCTACAGGGTATAGAGTCCGAACCTGTTGACCCTTTCTCATGAACTCAGTTCCTGACGTCCAGACAACATCCCAGTGAATCTTCACCGGATAAAGTCCTGAACCTGTTGCATCTTTCCCTGTAAATCAGTCCCTGACGTCCGAGCCATCCCAGTTAATCTTCAGGGGATAAAGTCTCTAATCTGTTGGACCTTTCCCTGTAACTCAGTCCCTGATGTCTGGGCAATTTTCCATTCTATCTCCAGGCATTAAGATCCCAAACCGGTGAAACATTTGCCTGTATCTTTGTTCCTGACGTCCAGGCAACATCCCAGTAAATCTTCAGGGGATAACGTCACTAACCTATTGAACACTTTCCTATAACTCAGTCCCTGACATCCGGGCAACATCCCATTAAATCTACAGGGTATAGAGTCCAGAACGTGTTGACCCTTTCTCTGTAACTCAGTTCCTGACGTCCAAACAACATCCCAATAAATCTTCACCGGATAAAGTCCTGACCAGTTGCATCTTTCCCTGTAACTCAGTCCCTGACAGCCGGGAAACATCCCAGTAAATCTACAGGGTATAAAGTTCCGAACCTGTTGACCCTTTCTCAGTAACTATGTCCCAAACGTCCAGGCAACATCCCAGTAAATCTTCAGGGGATAACGTCACTAATCTATTGAACCTTTTCCTGTAACTCAGTCCCTGATGTCTGGTCAATGTCCGAAACCTGTTGAACCTTTTCCTGCCACTCAGTCCCTGACATTCGGGCAACATCCCAATAAATCTTAAGGGGATCATGTCCCTAACCTACTGAACCTTTCGCTGTAACTCAGTTCCTGACGTACAGGCAACATCCCAGTAAATCTTCAGGGAATCAAGTCCCAAACCTGTTGAACGTTTTCCCTGTCACTAAGTCCCTGGCATCCGGGCAACATCCCAGTAAATATTCAGAGGATAGAGTCCCAATAGACAATAGACAATAGACAATAGGAGCTGGAGTAGGCCATTTGGCCCATCGGGCCAGCACCGCCATTTTAGATCATGGCTGATCATTACCATCAGTACCCCTTTCCAGCCTTATCCCCATAACCCTTAACTCCATTACCCACAAGAGTCTTATTTAACTCTCTTTTTAACATAGTCAGCGAATCCGCCTCTACCACCCTCTGTGGCAGAGCATTCCACAGATTCACACTTCTCTGTGTAAAAAAATGCTTTCTCATCTCCGTCCTAAAGGGCCTACTCTGTATTCTTAAACTATGCCCTCTAGTCCTCGTCTCCCCCATCATTGGGAACAAGTAATCAGACTTCACCTTGTCTATCCCCCTGATGATTTTGTATACCTCAATCATGTCCCCCCTCATCCTTCTAAACTCCAATGGATACAAGTCCAGTTTTTCTAGCCTTGCTGCATACGACAACCCTGCCATCCCTGGAACTAATCTTGTAAATCTGCGCTGCGCACCCTCTATAGCTAGTATGTCCTTCCTCAAGTTTGGAGACCAGAACTGGATGCAATACTCCAGGTGGGGTCTCACCAGGGCCCTATATAACTGCAGAAGGGCGTCTCTGTTCCTATACTCCAATCCCCTCTTTATGAAACCCAACATTCCATTTGCCTTCTTCACAGCTTTCTGAACCTGCATGCTAGCCTTCAGTGACCGGTGTACAAGTACACCCAGATCCATTTGCACTTCCCCACTCCCTAGCTTGTCTCCATTTAAATAATACTCAGCTTTCCTATTACTTCCCCCAAAATGAATAACCTCACATTTGTTCACATTGAAATTCATCTTCCATTTAGCTGCCCACTCCTCCAGCCTGTCCAAGTCCCTCTGCATTTTTCTTACATCCTCCTCACACCCCACACCGCCACCCAGTTTAGTTTCATCTGCAAATTTGCTCATGTTATTTATAATCCCCTCATCCAAATCATTAACATAAATTACAAACAACTGAGTACCCAACACCGGTCCCTGAGGCACTCCACTCGTCACATCCTGCCATTCTGAAAAAGACCCATTTACTCCAACCCTTTGTTTCCTACCTCTTAACCAATTTCCTATCCATGTCAGCACCTTACCTCCAATACCATGCTCCCTGATCTTGCCCACTAGACTCCCGTGCGGTACCTTATCAAAGGCCTTCAGGAAGTCCAAATACACCACATCCACTGGCTCTCCCGAGTTCACCCTCTTTGTCACATCCTCAAAAAATTCCAGAAGGTTAGTCAAGCATGACTTACCCTTAAGGAATCCATGCTGACTAGCCCTTATACTATTATTACTGACTAAGTGTTCTGCTATTTCTCCTTTTATAATGGACTCCAATACCTTCCCCACCACTGATGTCAGGCTAACTGGTCTATAATTTCCCGTTTTCTCCCTCCCTCCTTTCTTAAAAATCGGCACCACATCAGCCACTCTCCAATCCTCAGGGACCGCCCCGGAATCTATGGAACTTTGGAAAATGTCGACCAGTGCCTCCACAATTTCCATAGCCATCTCTTTAAGCACCCTAGGATGCAGCCCATCAGACCCTGGGGATTTATCAGCCCTCAGTCCCAACAATTTACTCATAACCTCCTGCTTCTGGATCCGGATATCCATTTGATCCCCTACCTCCCCAGTAAAGTTCCGCAAGTTTCTTGGTACCGCATGACCACTACCCCCTAACTGACTATAACCTATATCCTCCTTGGTGAAGACAGTTGCAAAGTATTTGTTAAATTCCTCTGCCATCTCCCTGTTTCCGGTAATAATTTCACCCTTGCCCATTTTCAAAGGGCCAATTTTAGACCTAACCAGTTGACCCTTCACCTGTAACCTATTGAACCTGCTCCTTTAACTCAGTCCCTTACGTCTGGGAATGTTCCATGATATCTCCAGGGGTTAAGGTCCCAAACAGGTCAAAAATTTCCCTCTAACTCAGTTCCTGACATTAGGGCAAAATCCCAAGAAATCTTCAGAGGTTAAAGTCCCGCACCTTTTGTACCTTTCCCTCTAACTCAGTCCCTGACATCCCAGTAACATCCCAGTCAATTTTCTGGGGATAACATCCTTAATCTATTGAACTGTTTCCTGTAACTCAGTCCATGACTTCCTGCCAACATTCCAGTAATTCTTCAGGGGATACGGTCCTGAACATGTCCAACCTTTTCCTGTAACTCTGTCCCTGACATCTGGGCAATATTCCAGTAAATATTCAGGGGATAACGTCCCTACCCTATTGAACCCTTTCCTGTAACTCAGTCCCTGACATCCGGGCAACATCGCAGTAAATCTACAGGGTATAGAGTCCCGAACCTGTTGACGCTTTTTCTGTATCTCAGTTCCTGACGTCCAGGCAACATCCTAGGAAATCTTCAGGGGATAAAGTCCCGAACCTGTTGCATTTTTCCCTGTAAATCAGTCCCTGACGTCTCGGTAACATCCCAGTAAATTTTCAGGGGATAACGTCACTACCCTATTGAATCATTTCCTGTAACTAAGTCCCTGACATTCTAGCAACATCCCAGAAAATCTTCAGTGGTAAAGTCCAGAACCTGTTGAAAGTTTTCCCTGTCAATAAGTCCCTGACATCCGAGCAACACCCCAGTAAATATTCAGGGGATACAATCCCATACCCTTTGGACGTTTCCCCATAACTCAGTCCCTGACATCCCGGTAACATCCCAGTCAATTTTCAGGGGATAATGTCCTTAATCTATTGAACCGTTTCCTGTAACTCAGTCCATTACTTCCTGCCAACATTCCAGTAATTCTTCAGGGGATACGGTCCCGAAAATATCCTACCTTTCGCTGGAACCCAGTCACTGACATCCTGGCAGCATCCCAGTAAATCATCTGGGGATAAAGTCCCAAACCTGTTGGACCTTTCCCAGTAAATCGGTCCCTGACGTTCGGGAAATATCCAAGTAAATCTTCAGGGGATAATGTCCTTAACCTATTGAACACTTTCCTCTAACTCAGTCCCTGACATCCGGGCAACATCCCATTAAATCTACAGGGTATAGAGTCCAGAACGTGTTGACCCTTTCTCTGTAACTCAGTTCCTGACGTCCAAACAACATCCCAATAAATCTTCACCGGATAAAGTCCTGACCTGTTGCATCTTTCCCTGGAAATCAGTCCCTGACGTCTGAGCACATCCCAGTAAATCTTCAGGGGATAAAGTCTCTAATCTGTTGGACCTTTCCCTGTTACTCAGTCCATGACGTCTGGGCAATTTTCCATTATATCTTCAGGGGTTAAGGTTCCAAACCCATCAGAAATTTCCCAGTAACTAATTTCCTGACGTCAGGGCAAAATCTCAAGAAATCTTCAGGGGATAAAGTCCCGTACCTTTTGGACCTTTCCCTGTGACTCAGTCCCTGACATCCCGGTTACATCCGAGTCAATTTTCAGGAGATATCGTCCTTAATCTATTGAATTTTTTCCTATAACTCAGTCCATGACTTCCTGCCAACATTCCAGTAATTCTTCAGGGGATAACATGTCCAACCTTTCCCTGTAACCCAGACTCTCACATCCTGACAGTATCCAGGTCAATTTTCAGAGGATAAAGTCCCGAACCTTTTGATCCTTTCCTTGCAACTCGGTCTCTGACGTTCGGGCAATATCTCAGTAAATCTTCAGGGGATAACATCCCGAACCTATTGAATCCTTTCCTGTAACTCAGTCCCTGACAGCCGGGAAACATCCCAGTAAATCTACAGGGTATAAAGTTCCGAACCTGTTGACCCTTTCTCAGTAACTATGTCCCTGACGTCCAGGCAACATCCCAGTAAATCTTCAGGGAATAAAGTCACAAACCAGTTCAACGTTTTCCCTGTCACTAAGTCCGTGAGGTCCGGGCAACATACCATTTAAATTTCAGGGGATAGAGACCCGAACCTGTTGACCATTTCCCTGTAACTCAGTTCCTGACGTCAAGACAACATCCCAGTATATCTTCACGGGATAAAGTCCTGAACCTCTTACATCTCTCCCTGTAAATCAGTCCCTGATGTCTGAGCACATCCCAGTAAATCTTCAGCGGATAAAGTCTCGAACCTGTTAGACCTTTCCATGTAACTCAGACCCTGATGTCTGGGCAATGTTCCATTATATGTTCAGGGGTTAGGGTCCAAAACCCGTCAAAAATTTCCCTGTAACTTTGTTCCTGACGTCCAGGCAACATCCCAGTAAATCTTCAGGGGATAACGTCACTAACCTATTGAACCTTTTCCTTTCACTCAGTCCCTTACGTCTGGGAATGTTCCATAATATTTTCAGGGGTTAAGGTCCCAAACAGGTCAAAAATTTCACTCTAACTCAGTCCCTGACATCCCGGTAACATCCCAGTCAATTTTCAGGGGATAATGTCCTTAATCTATTGAACCGTTTCCTGTAACTCAGTCCATTACTTCCTGCCAACATTCCAGTAATTCTTCAGGGGATACGGTCCTGAACATGTCCAACCTTTTCCTGTAACATAGTCCCTGACATCCTGGCAGCATCCCAGTAAATCTTGGCGATGAAGGCCCTAAACATTTGAACCTTTCCCTGAAACTCTGTCCCTGACGTCCGGGCAACATCCCAGAATATCTACAGGGTATAGAGTCCCGAACCTGTTGACCCTTTCTCTGTAACTCAGTTCCTGACGTCCAGGCAACATCCCAGGAAATCTTTAGGGGATAAAGTCCCGAACCTGTTGTATCTTTCCCTGACGTCTCGGTAACATCGCAGTAAATTTTCAGGGCATATCGTCACTAACCTATTGAACCTTTTCCTGTAAGTAAGTCCCTGACATTCTAGCAACATCCCAGTAAATCTTCAGAGGTAAAGTCCAGAACCTGTTGAAAGTTTTCCCTTTCACTAAGTCCCTGACATCCGGGCAACATCCCAGTAAATATTAAGGGGATACAATCCCATACCCTTTGGACGTTTCCCCATAACTCAGTCCCTGACATCCCTGCAACATCCCAGTCAATTTTGAGGGGATAATGTCCTTAATCTATTGAACCATTTCCTGTAACTCAGTCCATGACTTCCTGCCAACATTCCAGTAATTCTTCAGGGGATACGGTCACAAAAATATCCTACCTTTCACTGGAACCCAGTCACTGACGTCTTGGAAGCATCCCAGTAAATCTTCAGGGGATAAAGTTCCTAACTTTTTGAACCTTTCGCCGTAACTCTGTCCCTGACATTCGGGCAACATCCTAGTAAATCTTCAGGGGATAACGTACTTAACCTATTCAACCTTTCGCTGTAACTCTGTCCCTGATATCCAGGCAACATCCCAGTAAATCTTCAGGGAATAAAATCCCAAACCTGTTGAATGTTTGCCCTGCAACTCAGTCCCTGAAGTACGGGCAACATCACAGTACATCTTGAGTGGATAAAGTCCCAAAATTGTTGAACGTTTTCCCTGTCACTAAGTACCTGGCGTCCAGGCAACATTCCAGTAAATATTCAGAGGATAGAGTCCCGAACCTGTTGACCCTTTCTATGTCACTCATTTCCTGACGTCGATGCAACATCCCAGTAAATCATCAGGGGATAAACTCCCAAACCTGTTGAATGTTTGCCCTGCCATTAAGTCCCTGACGTCCGAGCACGTCCCAGTAAATATTCAGGGGATAGAGTCCTGAACCATTTGACTCTTTCCATGGAATTCAGTTCCTGACGTCCGGGCAACTTCCCAGTAAATCTTCACCGGATAAAGACGTGAACATGTCGCATCTTTCACTGTAAATAAGTCCCAGACATCCGAGGACATCCCAGTAAATCTTCAGGGGATAATGTCTTGGACCTGTTGGACCTTTTCCTGAAACTCAGTCCCTGACATCCGGGCAACATCCCAGTAAATCTTCAGGGAAAAAAAGTCCCAAACTTGTTGAAAATTTTCGCTATAAGTCAATGCCTGAAGTACAGGCAACATCACAGTACATCTTCAGGGGACAAAGTCACGAACCTGTTGTATCTTCCTCTGTAAATCAGTCTCTGACATCTCCGTAACATCCCAGTAAATTTTTAGAGGATAACGTCACTAACCTATTGAACCTTTTCCTGTTACTCAGTCCCTGACGTCCAGGCAACATCCCAGTAAATCTTCAGGCAATAAAGTCTCAAAACTGTTGAACGTTTTCCCTGTCACTAAGTACCTGAAGTTCAGGCAACATTCCAGTAAATATTCAGGGCATGGAGTCCCGAACCTGTTGATCCTTTCCCTGTCACTTATTTCCTGTCGTCCAGGCAACATCACAGTACATCTTCAGGGGATAAACTCCCAAACCTGTTGAATGTTTGCACTGTCATTAAGTCCCTGACGTCCGAGCATGACCCAGTAAATGTTCAGGGTATAGAGTCCCGAACCTGTTGACACTTTCCCTGAAACTCAGTTCCTGACGTCCAGGCAACATCCCACTAAATCTTGACCGGATAAAGTAATGAACCTGTTGTATCTTACCCTGTAAATCAGTCCCTGTCATCCAACCATGTCCCAGTAAATCTTCAGGGGATAAAGTCTCAAACCTGTTGGACCTTTCCCTGCAACTCAGTTCCTGACGTCCAGGCAACATCCCAGTAAATCTTCAGGGAATAAAGTCCCTAACCTTTTGAACCTTTCCCTGCAACACTGTCCCCAACGTTTGGGCAATATCCCAGTAAATCTTCAGGGGACAAAGTCCCGAACCTGTTGAATCCTTTCCTGTAACTCAGTCCCTGACAGCCGGGAAACATCCCAGTAAATCTACAGGGTATAAAGTTCCGAACCTGTTGACCCTTTCTCAGTAACTATGTCCCTGACGTCCAGGCAACATCCCAGTAAATCTTCAGGGAATAAAGTCGCAAACCTGTTCAACGTTTTCCCTGTCACTAAGTCCGTGAGGTCCGGGCAACATACCATTTAAATTTCAGGGGATAGAGACCCGAACCTGTTGACCATTTCCCTGTAACTCAGTTCCTGACGTCAAGACAACATCCCAGTAAATCTTCACCGGATAAAGTCCTGAACCTCTTACATCTTTCCCTGTAAATCAGTCCCTGATGTCTGAGCACATCCCAGTAAATCTTCAGCGGATAAAGTCTCGAACCTGTTGGACCTTTCCATGTAACTCAGTTCCTGACGTCCAGGCAACATCCCAGGAAATCTTCAGGGGATAAAGTCCCGAACCTGTTGTATCTTTCCCTGACGTCTCGGTAACATCGCAGTAAATTTTCAGGGCATATCGTCACTAACCTATTGAACCTTTTCCTGTAAGTAAGTCCCTGACATTCTAGCAACATCCCAGTAAATCTTCAGAGGTAAAGTCCAGAACTTGTTGAAAGTTTTCCCTTTCACTAAGTCCCTGACATCCGGGCAACATCCCAGTAAATATTAAGGGGATACAATCCCATACCCTTTGGACGTTTCCCCATAACTCAGTCCCTGACATCCCTGCAACATCCCAGTCAATTTTGAGGGGATAATGTCCTTAATCTATTGAACCGTTTCCTGTAACTCAGTCCATGACTTCCTGCCAACAGTCCAGTAATTCTTCAGGGGATACGGTCACGAAAATATCCTACCTTTCGCTGGAACCCAGTCACTGACGTCTTGGAAGCATCCCAGTAAATCTTCAGGGGATAAAGTCCCTAACGTTTTGAACCTTTCGCCGTAACTCTATCCCTGACGTTCGGGCAACATCCTAGTAAATCTTCAGGGGATAACGTACTTAACCTATTCAACCTTTCGCTGTAACTCTGTCCCTGATATCCAGGCAACATCCCAGTAAATCTTCAGGGAATAAAATCCCAAACCTGTTGAATGTTTGCCCTGCAACTCAGTCCCTGAAGTACGGGCAACATCACAGGACATCTTGAGTGGATAAAGTCCCAAAATTGTTGAACGTTTTCCCTGTCACTAAGTACCTGGCGTCCAGGCAACATTCCAGTAAATATTCAGAGGATAGAGTCCCGAACCTGTTGACCCTTTCTATGTCACTCATTTCCTGACGTCGATGCAACATCCCAGTAAATCATCAGGGGATAAACTCCCAAACCTGTTGAATGTTTGCCCTGCCATTAAGTCCCTGACGTCTGAGCACGTCCAAGTAAATATTCAGGGGATAGAGTCCTGAACCATTTGACCCTTTCCATTGAACTCAGTTCCTGACGTCCGGGCAACATCCCAGTAAATCTTCACCGGATGAAGACCTGAACATGTCGCATCTTTCACTGTAAATAAGTCCCAGACATCCGAGGATATCCCAGTAAATCTTCAGGGGATAATGTCTCGGACCTGTTGGACCTTTTCCTGAAACTCAGTCTCTGACATCCGGGCAACATCCCAGTAAATCTTCAGGGAAAAAAAGTCCCAAACCTGTTGAAAGTTTTCGCTATAACTCAATGCCTGAAGTACAAGCAACATCACAGTACATCTTCAGGGGAAAAAGTCACGAACCTGTTGTATCTTTCTCTGTAAATCAGTCTCTGACATCTCCGTAACATCCCAGTAAATTTTTAGGGGATAACGTCACTAACCTATTGAACCTTTTCCTGTTACTCAGTCCCTGACGTCCAGGCAACATCCCAGTAAATCTTCAGGCAATAAAGTCTCAAAACTGTTCAACGTTTTCCCTGTCACTAAGTACCTGACGTTCAGGCAACATTCCAGTAAATATTCAGGGCATGGAGTCCCGAACCTGTTGATCCTTTCCCTGTCACTTATTTCCTGACATCCAGGCAACATCACAGTACATCTTCAGGGGATAAACTCCCAAACCTGTTGAATGTTTGCACTGTCATTAAGTCCCTGATGTCCGAGCATGACCCAGTAAATGTTCAGGGTATAGAGTCCCGAACCTGTTGACACTTTCCCTGAAACTCAGTTCCTGACGTCCAGGCAACATCCCACTAAATCTTGACCGGATAAAGTCATGAACCTGTTGTATCTTACCCTGTAAATCAGTCCCTGTCATCCAACCATGTCCCAGTAAATCTTCAGGGGATAAAGTCTCAAACCTGTTGGACCTTTCCCTGCAACTCAGTTCCTGACGTCCAGGCAACATCCCAGTAAATCTTCAGGGAATAAAGTCCCTAACCATTTGAACCTTTCCCTGCAACACTGTCCCCAACGTTTGGGCAATATCCCAGTAAATCTTCAGGGGACAAAGTCCCGAACCTGTTGTATCTTTTTCTGTAAATAAGTCTCTGACATCTCGGTAACATCGCAGTAATTTTTTAGGGGATCAAGTCTCAAACCTGTTGAACGTTTTCCCTGTCACTAAGTACCTGACGTTTGGGCAACATTCCAGTAAATATTCAGGGGATAGAGTCCCAAACCTTTTGACCCTTTCTCTGTCACTCATTTCCCAACGTCGAGGCAACATCCCAGTAAATCTTCAGGGAATAAACTGCCAAACCTGTTGAATGTTTGCCCTGTCACTAAGATTCTGACGTCCGGGCAACATCCCATTAAATATTCAGGGGATAGAGTCACGAACCTGTTGATACTTTCCATGTAACTCAGTTCCTTACGTCCAGGCAACATCAGAGTACATCTTCAGGGGATAAAGTCCCTAACGTATCGAACCTTTCACAGTAAATCTGTAATGATGTCCAGGCAAAGTCGCAGTAAATCTTCAGGGTATAGAGTCGCGAACCTGTTGATCCTTTCTCTGTAACTCAGTTCCTGATGTCCAGGCAACATCCCAGTAAATCTTCACCAGATAAAGTCATGAATATGTTGTATCTTTCCCTGTAAATAAGTCCATGAAGTCCAAGTACGTCCCAGTAAATCTTCAGGGGATAAAGTCTCGAACCTGTTGGACCTTTCCCTGTAACTCAGTCCCTGACGTCTGGGCAATGTTCCATGATATCTTCAGGGGATAAAGTCCCATACCTTTGGACCTTTCCCTGTAACTCAGTCCCTAACATCCCGGTAACATCCCAGTCAATTTTCAGGAGATAACATCCTTAATCTATTGAACTGTTTCATGTAACTAAGTACATGACTTCCTGCAAACATTCCAGTAATTCGTCAGGGGATACGGTCCCGAATATGTCCAACCATTTCCTGTAACCCAGGACCTGGCATCCTGGCAGCATCCCAGTAAATCTTCAGGGGATAAGGTCCCTAACCTATTGAATATTTCACCGTAACTCTGTCCCTGACGTCCAGGCAACATCGCAGTAAATCTTCAGAGTATAGAGTCCCGAAACTGTTGATCCTTTCCCTGTAACACAGTCCCTGACATCTGGCAGCATCCCAGTAAATCTTCAGTGGATAATTCCCAAACCTGTTGAATGTTTTCCCTGTAACTCAGACCCTGACATCTGGGCAATGTTCCATGATATTGTAAGGGGTTAAGGTCACAAACCTGTCGAAAATTTCCCTGTAACTCAGTTCCTGACATCAGGACAACATCCCAAGAGATCATCAGGGGATAAAGTCCCGTACCTTTTGCAATTTTACCTGTAACTCAGTCCCTGACATCCCGGTAACATCCCAGTCAATTTTCAGGGGATAACGTCCTTAATTTATTGAACCGTTTCTTGTAACTCAGTCCATGACTTCCTGCCTACTGTCCTGTAATTCTTCAGGGGATACGGTCCCGAACATGTACAACCTTTCCCTGTTACCCAGTCCCTGACATCCTGGAAGCATCCCAGTAAATCTTCAGAAGATGAAGTCCCGAACCTTTTGAAACTTTCGCCGTAACTCTGTCCCTGATGTCCAGGCAACATCCCAGTAAATATTCAAGGAATAAAGTCCCAAACCTGTTGAAAGTTTTCCCTGTCACTAAGTCCCTGACGTCCGGGCAACATACCAGTTAAACTTCAGGGGATAGAGTACCGAACCTGTTCACCCTTTCTCTGTAACTCAGTTCCTGACGTCCAAACAACATCCCAATAAATCTTCACCGGATAAAGTCCTGACCTGTTGCATCTTTCCCTGTAAATCAGTCCCTGACGTCCGAGCACATCCCAGTAAATCTTCAGGGGATAAAGTCTCTAATCTGTTGAACCTTTCCCTGTAACTCAGTCCATGACGTCTGGGCAATTTTCCATTATATCTTCAAGGGTTAAGGTTCCAAACCCATCAGAAATTTCCCAGTAACTAATTTCCTGACGTCAGGGCAAAATCTCAAGAAATCTTCAGGGGATAAAGTCCCATACCTTTTGGACCTTTCCCTGTGACTCAGTCCCTGACATCCCGGTTACATCCGAGTCAATTTTCAGGAGATATCGTCCTTAATCTATTGAATTTTTTCCTATAACTCAGTCCATGACTTCCTGCCAACATTCCAGTAATTCTTCAGGGGATAACATGTCCAACCTTTCCCTGTAACCCAGACTCTCACATCCTGACAGTATCCAGGTCAATTTTCAGAGGATAAAGTCCCGAACCTTTTGATCCTTTCCTTGCAACTCGGTCTCTGACGTTCGGGCAATATCTCAGTAAATCTTCAGGGGATAACATCCCGAACCTATTGAATCCTTTCCTGTAACTCAGTCCCTGACAGCCGGGAAACATCCCAGTAAATCTACAGGGTATAAAGTTCCGAACCTGTTGACCCTTTCTCAGTAACTTTGTCCCTGACGTCCAGGCAACATCCCAGTAAATCTTCAGGGAATAAAGTCGCAAACCTGTTCAACGTTTTCCCTGTCACTAAGTCCGTGAGGTCCGGGCAACATACCATTTAAATTTCAGGGGATAGAGACCCGAACCTGTTGACCATTTCCCTGTAACTCAGTTCCTGACGTCAAGACAACATCCCAGTAAATCTTCACCGGATAAAGTCCTGAACCTCTTACATCTTTCCCTGTAAATCAGTCCCTGATGTCTGAGCACATCCCAGTAAATCTTCAGCGGATAAAGTCTCGAACCTGTTGGACCTTTCCATGTAACTCAGTTCCTGACGTCCAGGCAACATCCCAGGAAATCTTCAGGGGATAAAGTCCCGAACCTGTTGTATCTTTCCCTGACGTCTCGGTAACATCGCAGTAAATTTTCAGGGCATATCGTCACTAACCTATTGAACCTTTTCCTGTAAGTAAGTCCCTGACATTCTAGCAACATCCCAGTAAATCTTCAGAGGTAAAGTCCAGAACCTGTTGAAAGTTTTCCCTTTCACTAAGTCCCTGATATCCGGGCAACATCCCAGTAAATATTAAGGGGAAACAATCCCATACCCTTTGGACGTTTCCCCATAACTCAGTCCCTGACATCCCTGCAACATCCCAGTCAATTTTGAGGGGATAATGTCCTTAATCTATTGAACCGTTTCCTGTAACTCAGTCCATGACTTCCTGCCAACAGTCCAGTAATTCTTCAGGGGATACGGTCACGAAAATATCCTACCTTTCGCTGGAACCCAGTCACTGACGTCTTGGAAGCATCCCAGTAAATCATCAGGGGATAAAGTCCCTAACGTTTTGAACCTTTCGCCGTAACTCTATCCCTGACGTTCGGGCAACATCCTAGTAAATCTTCAGGGGATAACGTACTTAACCTATTCAACCTTTCGCTGTAACTCTGTCCCTGATATCCAAGCAATATCCCAGTAAATCTTCAGGGAATAAAATCCCAAACCTGTTGAATGTTTGCCCTGCAACTCAGTCCCTGAAGTACGGGCAACATCACAGTACATCTTGAGTGGATAAAGTCCCAAAATTGTTGAACGTTTTCCCTGTCACTAAGTACCTGGCGTCCAGGCAACATTTCAGTAACTATTCAGAGGATAGAGTCCCGAATCTGTTGACCCTTTCTATGTCACTCATTTCCTGACGTCGATGCAACATCCCAGTAAATCGTCAGGGGATAAACTCCCAAACCTGTTGAATGTTTGCCCTGCCATTAAGTCCCTGACGTCCGAGCACGTCCCAGTAAATATTCAGGGGATAGAGTCCTGAACCATTTGACCCTTTCCATTGAACTCAGTTCCTGACGTCCGGGCAACATCCCAGTAAATCTTCACCGGATGAAGACCTGAACATGTCGCATCTTTCACTGTAAATAAGTCCCAGACATCCGAGGACATCCCAGTAAATCTTCAGGGGATAATGTCTCGGACCTGTTGGACCTTTTCCTGAAACTCAGTCTCTGACATCCGGGCAACATCCCAGTAAATCTTCAGGGAAAAAAAGTCCCAAACCTGTTGAAAGTTTTCGCTATAACTCAATGCCTGAAGTACAGGCAACATCACAGTACATCTTCAGGGGACAAAGTCACGAACCTGTTGTATCTTTCTCTGAAAATCAGTCTCTGACATCTCCGTAACATCCCAGTAAATTTTTAGGGGATAACGTCACTAACCTATTGAACCTTTTCCTGTTACTCAGTCCCTGACGTCCAGGCAACATCCCAGTAAATCTTCAGGCAATAAAGTCTCAAAACTGTTGAACGTTTTCCCTGTCACTAAGTACCTGTAGTTCAGGCAACATTCCAGTAAATATTCAGGGCATGGAGTCCCGAACCTGTTGATCCTTTCCCTGTCACTTATTTCCTGACGTCCAGGCAACATCACAGTACATCTTCAGGGGATAAACTCCCAAACCTGTTGAATGTTTGCACTGTCATTAAGTCCCTGATGTCCGAGCATGACCCAGTAAATGTTCAGGGTATAGAGTCCCGAACCTGTTGGACCTTTCCCTGCAACTCAGTTCCTGACGTCCAGGCAACAACCCAGTAGATCTTCAGGGAATAAAGTCCCTAACCTTTGAACCTTTCCCTGCAATACTGTCCCTGACGTTTGGGCAATATCCCAGTAAATCTTCAGGGGACAAAGTCCCGAACCTGTTGTATCTTTTTCTGTAAATAAGTCTCTGACATCTCGGTAACATCGCAGTAAATTTTCAGGGGATCAAGTCTCAAACCTGTTGAAAGTTTTCCCTGTCACTAAGTACCTGACGTCCAGGCAACATTCCAGTAAATATTCAGGGGATAGAGTCCCAAACCTTTTGACCCTTTCTCTGTCACTCATTTCCCGACGTCGAGGCAACATCCCAGTAAATCTTCAGGGGATAAACTGCCAAACCTGTTGAATGTTTGCCCTGTCACTAAGATTCTGAGGTACGGGCAACATCCCATTAAATATTCAGGGAATAGAGTCACGAACCTGTTGATACTTTCCATGTAACTCAGTTCCTTACGTCCAGGCAACATCAGAGTACATCTTCAGGGGATAAAGTCCCTAACGTATCGAACCTTTCACAGTAAATCTGTAATGACGTCCAGGCAAAGTCACAGTAAATCTTCAGGGTATAGAGTCGCGAACCTGTTGATCCTTTCTCTGTAACTCAGTTCCTGATGTCCAGGCAACATCCCAGTAAATCTTCACCAGATAAAGTCATGAATATGTTGTATCTTTCCCTGTAAATAAGTCCATGACGTCCAAGTACGTCCCAGTAAATATTCAGGGGATAAAGTCTCGAACCTGTTGGACCTTTCCCTGTAACTCAGTCCCTGACGTCTGGGCAATGTTCCATGATATCTTCAGGGGTTAAAGTCCCAAACCCGTCAAACATTTCCATGCAACTCAGTTCCTGACATCCAGGCAACATCCCAGTAAATCTTCAGAGGATAAAGTCACAAACCCATTGAACCTTTTCCTGCAACTGAGTACCTGACGTCTGGGCAATGTTCCATTATATCTTCAGGGGATAAAGTCCCATACCTTTGGACCTTTCCCTGTAACTCAGTCCCTAACATCCCGGTAACATCCCAGTCAATTTTCAAGGGATAACATCCTTAATCTATTGAACTGTTTCATGTAACTAAGTACGTGACTTCCTGCAAACATTCCAGTAATTCGTCAGGGGATACGGTCCCGAACATGTCCAACCATTTCCTGTAACCCAGGACCTGACAACCTGGCAGCATCCCAGTAAATCTTCAGGGGATAAAGTCCCTAACCTATTGAATATTTCACCGTAACTCTGTCCCTGACGTCCAGGCAACATCGCAGTAAATCTTCAGAGTATAGAGTCCCGAAACTGTTGATCCTTTCCCTGTAACACAGTCCCTGACATCTGGCAGCATCCCAGTAAATCTTCAGTGGATAATTCCCAAACCTGTTGAATGTTTTCCCTGTAACTCAGACCCTGACATCTGGGCAATATCCCAGTAAATCTGAAGGAGACAGAGTCCCGTACCCTTTGGACCTTTCCCTGTAACTCAGTCCCTGACATGCCGGTAACATCCCAGTAAATTTTCAGGGGATAATGTCCTTAATCTATTGAACCGTTTCCTGTAACTCAGTCCATTACTTCCTGCCAACATTCCAGTAATTCTTCAGGGGATACAGTCCCAAACATGTCCTACATTTCACTGTAACACAGTCCCTGACATCCTGGCAGCATCCCAGTAAATCTTCAGGGGATAAAGTCCCTAAACTTTTGAACATTTCGCCATATCTCTGTCCCTGACGTTCGGGCAACATCCCAGTAAATCTTCAGGGGATAACGTCCCTAACCTGTTGAACATTTCGCTGTAACTCTGTCCCTGATGTCTGGGCAATGTTCCGCTATATCTTCAGGCGTTAAGGTCCCAAACACTTCAAAAATTTCCCTGCAACTCATTTCCTGACGTCCAGGCAACATCCCAGTAAATCTTCAGGGGATAACGTCACTAATCTAGTAAACTTTTCCTGTAACTCAGTCCCTGATGTCTGGTCAATGTCCCAAACCTATTGAACCTTTTCCTGCCACTCAGTCCCTGACATTCGGGCAACATCCCAGTAAATCTTCAGGGAATCAAGTCCCAAACCTGTTGAAAGTTTTCCCTGTCACTATGTCCCTGGCATCCGGGCAACATCCCAGTAAATATTCAGAGGATATAGTCCCAATAGACAATAGACAATAGACAATAGGAGCTGGAGTAGGCCATTTGGCCCGTCGGTCCAGCACCACCATTTTAGACCATGGCTGATCATTACCATCAGTACCCCTTTCCAGCCTTATCCCCATAACCCTTAACTCCATTACCCACAAGAGTCTTATCTAACTCTCTTTTGAACATAGTCAGCGAATCCGCCTCTACCACCCTCTGTGGCAGAGCATTCCACAGATTCACACTTCTCTGTGTAAAAAAATGCTTTCTCATCTCCGTCCTAAAGGGCCTACCCTGTATTCTTAAACTATGCCCTCTAGTCCTCGTCTCCCCCATCATTGGGAACAAGTAATCAGACTTCACCTTGTCTATCCCCCTGATGATTTTGTATACCTCAATCATGTCCCCCCTCATCCTTCTAAACTCCAATGGATACAAGTCCAGTTTTTCTAGCCTTGCTGCATATGACAACCCTGCCATCCCTGGAACTAACCTTGTAAATCTGCGCTGCACACCCTCTATAGCTAGTATGTCCTTCCTCAAGTTTGGAGACCAGAACTGGACGCAATACTCCAGGTGGGGTCTCACCAGGGCCCTATATAACTGCAGAAGGGCGTCTCTGTTCCTATAATCCAATCCCCTCTTTATGAAACCCAACATTCCATTTGCCTTCTTCACAGCTTTCTGAACCTGCATGCTAGCCTTCAGTGACCGGTGTACAAGTACACCCAGATCCATTTGCACTTCCCCACTCCCTAGCTTGTCTCCATTTAAATAATACTCAGCTTTCCTATTACTTCCCCCAAAATGAATAACCTCACATTTTTTCACATTGAAATTCATCTTCCATTTAGCCGCCCACTCCTCCAGCCTGTCCAAGTCCCTCTGCATTTTTCTTACATCCTCCTCACACCCCACACTGCCACCCAGTTTAGTGTCACCTGCAAATTTGCTCATGTTATTTATAATCTCCTCATCCAAATCATTAACATAAATTACAAACAACTGAGGACCCAACACCGATCCCTGAGGCACTCCACTCATCACATCCTGCCATTCTGAAAAAGACCCATTTACTCCAACCCTTTGTTTCCTATCTCTTAACCAATTTCCTATCCATGTCAGCACCTTACCTCCAATACCATGCTCCCTGATCTTGCCCACTAGACTCCCGTGCGGTACCTTATCAAAGGCCTTCTGGAAGTCCAAATACACCACATCCACTGGCTCTCCCGAGTCCACCCTCTTTGTCACATCCTCAAAAAATTCCAGAAGGTTAGTCAAACATGACTTACCCTTAAGGAATCCATGCTGACTAGCCCTTATACTATTATTACTGACTAAGTGTTCTGCTATTTCTCCTTTTATGATGGACTCCAATATCTTCCCCACCACTGATGTCAGGCTAACCGGTCTATAATTTCCCGTTTTCTCCCTCCCTCCTTTCTTAAAAAGCGGCACCACATCAGCCACTCTCCAATCCTCAGGGACCTCCCCGGAATCTATGGAACTTTGGAAAATGTCGACCAGTGCCTCCACAATTTCCATAGCCACCTCTTTAAGCACCCTAGGATGCAGCCCATCAGGCCCTGGGGATTTATCAGCCCTCAGTCCCAACAATTTACTCATAACCTCCTGCTTCTGGATCCGGATATCTATTTGATCCCCTACCTCCCCAATAAAGTTCCCCAAGTCTCTTGGTACCGCATGACCACTACCCCCTAACTGACTATAATCTATATCCTCCTTGGTGAAGACAGTTGCAAAGTATTTGTTAAATTCCTCTGCCATCTCCTTGTTTCCGGTAATAATTTCACCCTTGCCCATTTTCAAAGGGCCAATTTTAGACCGAACCAGTTGACCCTTCACCTGTAACCTATTGAACCTGCTCCTTTAACTCAGTCCCTTACGTCTGGGAATGTTCCATGATATCTCCAGGGGTTAAGGTCCCAAACAGGTCAAAAATTTCCCTCTAACTCAGTTCCTGACATTAGGGCAAAATCCCAAGAAATCTTCAGAGGATAAAGTCCCGCACCTTTTGTACCTTTCCCTCTAACTCAGTCCCTGACATCCCAGTAACATCCCAGTCAATTTTCTGGGGATAACATCCTTAATCTATTGAACTGTTTCCTGTAACTCAGTCCATGACTTCCTGCCAACATTCCAGTAATTCTTCAGGGGATACGGTCCTGAACATGTCCAACCTTTTCCTGTAACTCTGTCCCTGACATCTGGGCAATATTCCAGTAAATATTCAGGGGATAACGTCCCTACCCTATTGAACCCTTTCCTGTAACTCAGTCCCTGACATCCGGGCAACATCGCAGTAAATCTACAGGGTATAGAGTCCCGAACCTTTTGACGTTTTTTCTGTAACTCAGTTTCAGACATCCAGGCAACATCCTAGGAAATCTTCAGGGGATAAAGTCCCGAACCTGTTGTATCTTTCCCTGTAAATCAGTCCCTGACGTCTCGGTAACATGCCAGTAAATTTTCAGGGATAATGTCACTATCCTATTGAACCTTTTCCTGTAACTAAGTCCCTGACATTCTAGCAACATCCCAGTAAATCTTCAGTGGTAAAGTCCAGATCCTGTTGAAAGTTTTCCCTGTCAATAAGTCCCTGACATCCGAGTAACACCCCAGTAAATATTCAGGGGATACAATCCCATACCCTTTGGACGTTTCCCCATAACTCAGTCCCTGACATCCCGGTAACATCCCAGTCAATTTTCAGGGGATAATGTCCTTAATCTAATGAACCGTTTCCTGTAACTTAGTCCATTACTTCCTGCCAACATTCCAGTAATTCTTCAGGGGATGCGGTCCCGAAAATATCCTACCTTTCGCTGGAACCCAGTCACTGACATCCTGGCAGCATCCCAGTAAATCTTCAGGGGATAAAGTCCCAAACCTGTAGGATCTTTCCCAGTAAATCGGTCTCTGACATTTGGGACATATCCAAGTAAATCTACAGGGGATAATGTCCCTAAACTATTGAACACTTTCCTCTAATACAGTCCCTGACATCCGGGCAACATCCCATTAAATCAACAGGGTATAGAGTCCAGAACGTGTTGACTCTTTCTCTGTAACTCAGTTCCTGACGTCCAAAAAACATCCCAATAAATCTTCACTGGATAAAGTCCTGACCTGTTGCATCTTTCCCTGTAAATTGCCCAGACGTCATGGACTGAGTTACAGGGAAAGGTCCAACAGATTAGAGACTTTATCCCCTGAAGATTTACTGGGATGTGCTCGGACGTCAGGGACTGATTTACAGGGAAAGATGCCACAGGTCAGGACTTTATCCGGTGAAGATTTACTGGGATGTAGCCTGGACGTCAGGAACTGAGTTACAGAGAAAGAGTCAACACGTTCTGGACTCTATACCCTGTAGATTTAATGGGATGTTGCCCGGATGTCAGTTCCTGACGTCCAGGCTACATCCCAGTAAATCTTCACCTGATAAAGAATTGAACCTCTTGCATCTTTCCCTGTAAATCTGTCCCTGAATTCCGAGCACATCCCAGTAAATCTTCAGGGGATAAAGTTTCGAACCTGTTGGACCTTTCCCTATAACTCAGTCCCTGACGTCTGGGCAATGTTCCATTTTATCTTCAGGGGTTAAGGTCCCAAAACCGTCGAATATTTCCCTGTAACTCAGTTCCTGACGTCCAGGCAACACCCCAGTAAATCTTCAGGGGATAATGTCACTAACCTATTGAACCTCTTCCTGTAACTCAGTGCATGACGTCTGGGCAATGTTCCATTATATCTTCAGGGGTTAAGGTCCCAAACCCGTAAAATATTTCCCTGTAGATCAGTTCCTGAGAGCAGGGCAACATCCCAGTAAATTTTCAGGGGATAAAGTCCCTAACCTTTTGAACATTTCGCCATAACTCTGTTCCTGACGTTCGGGCAACATCCCAGTAAATCTTCAGGGGATAAAGTCTCGAACCTGTTGGACCTTTCCCTGTAACTCAGTCCCTGACGTCTGGGCAATGTTCCATTATATCTTCATGGGTTAAGGTCCCAAAACCGTCGAAAATTTCCCTGTAACTCAGTTCCTGACGTCCAGGCACCAACCCAGTAAATCTTCAGGGGATAATGTCACTAACCCATTGAACCTTTTCCTGTAACTCAGTGCCTGACGTCTGGGCAATGTTCCATTATATCTTCAGCGGTTAAGGTCCCAAACCCGTAAAATATTTCCCTGTAGATCAGTTCCTGACAGCAGGGCAACATCCCAAGAAATCTTCTGGGGATACGGTCCCGAACATGTCCAACCTTTCCCTGTAACCCAGTCCCTGTCATCCTGGCAGCTTCCCAGTATCTCTTCAGGGGATAAAGTGCCTAACCTTTTGAACCTTTCCCTGCAACTCTGTCCCTGATGTTCGGGCAATATCCCAGTAAATCTGAAGGAGACAGAGTCCCGTACCCTTTGGACCTTTCCCTGTAACTCAGTCCCTGACATGCCGGTAACATCCCAGTAAATTTTCAGGGGATAATGTCCTTAATCTATTGAACCGTTTCCTGTAACTCAGTCCATTACTTCCTGCCAACATTCCAGTAATTCTTCAGGGGATACAGTCCCAAACATGTCCTACATTTCCCTGTAACACAGTCCCTGACATCCTGGCAGCATCCCAGTAAACCTTCAGGGGATAAGGTCCTTAACCTTTTGAACCTTTCGCCATAACTCTGTCCCTGACGTCCAGGCAATATCCCAGTCAATCTTCAGGAAATAAAATCTCGAACCTGTTGGACTTTTCCGTGTAACTCTGTCCCTGATGTCTGGGCAATGTTCCGCTATATCTTCAGGCGTTAAGGTCCCAAACACTTCAAAAATTTCCCTCCAACTCAGTTCCTGACGTCCAGGCAACATCCCAGTAAATCTTCAGGGGATAACGTCACTAATCTATTGAACCTTTTCCTGTAACTCAGTCCCTGATGTCTGGTCAATGTCCCAAACCTATTGAACCTTTTCCTGCCACTCAGTCCCTGACATTTGGGCAACATCCCAATAAATCTTAAGGGGATCTAACCTACAGAACCTTTCGCTGTAACTCAGTTCCTGACGTGCAGGCAACATCCCAGTAAATCTTCAGGGAATCAAGTCCCAAACCTGTTGAAAGTTTTCCCTGTCACTAAGTCCCTGGCATCCGGGCAACATCCCAGTAAATATTCAGAGGATAGAGTCCCGAACAATTTGACCTTCACCTGTAACTGAGTTCCTGACGATCAGACAGCATCCCAGTAAATCTTCACCGGATAAAGTCCTGAACCTGTTGCATCTTTCCCTGAAACTCAGTTCCTGACGTCCAGGCAACATCCCACTAAATCTTCACCAGATAAAGTCATGAACCTGTTGTATCTTTCCCTGTAAATCAGACGCTGTCATCTGAGCACGTCCCAGTAAATCTTCAGGGGATAAAGTCTAGAACCTGTTGGACCTTTTCCTGCAACTCAGTTCCTGACGTCCAGGCAACATCCCACTAAATCTTCACCGGATAAAGTCATGAACCTCTTGTATCTTTCCCTGTAAATCAGTCCCTGTCATCTGAGCACGTCCCAGTAAATCTTCAGGGGATAAAGTCTCGAACCTGTTGGACCTTTCCCTGCAACTCAGTTCCTGACATCCAGGCAACATCCCAGTAAATCTTCAGGGAATAAAGTCCCTAACCTTTTGAACCTTTCCCTGCAACACTGTCCCTGACGTTCGAGCAATATCCCAGTAAATCGTCAGGGGACAAATTCCCGAACCCGTTGTATCTTTCTCTGTAAATCAGTCTCTGACATCTCGGTAACATCCCAGTATATTTTCAGGGGATCAAGTCCCAAACCTCTTGAACGTTTTTCCTGTCACTAAGTACCTGACGTCCAGGCAACATTCCAGTAACTATTCAGGGGATAGAGTCACGAACCTTTTGATCCTTTCCCTGTCACTTTTTTCCCAACGTGCAGGCAACATCCCAGTAAATCTTCAGGGGACAAACTGCCAAACCTGTTGAATGTTTACCCTGTCATGAAGTCCCTGACGTCCGGCAACATCCCAGTAAATATTCAGGGGATAGAGTCACGAACCTGTTGATACTTTCCGTGTAACTCAGTTCCAGGCATCCAGGCAACATCAGAGTACATCTTCAGGGGATAAAGTCCCAAACGTATTGAACCTTTCACCGTAACTCAGTTCCTGATGTGCAGGCAACATCCCAGTAAATCTTCACCGGATAAAGTCATGAATATGTTGCATCTTTCCCTGTAAATCAGTACCTGACATCCGAGCACATCCCAGTAAATCTTCAGGAGATAAAGTCTCTAATCGGTTGGACCTCTCCCTGTAACTCAGTCCCTAACGTATGGGCAATGTTCCATTATATCTCCAGGCGTTAAGGTCCCAAACCGGTGAAAGATTGGCCTGTATCTTTGTTCATGACATCCAGGCAACATCCCAGTAAATCTTCTAGGGATAACGTCACTCACCTATTGAACCTTTTCCTGTAACTCAGTCCCTGATGTCTGGGCAATATTCCATTATATCTTCAGGGGTTAAGGTCCCAAACCCATCAGAAATTTCCCAGTAACACATTTCCTGACATCAGGGCAAAGTCCCAAGAAAACGTCAGGGGATAAAGTCCCGTACCTTTTGTACCTTTCCCTCCAACTCAGTCTCTGACATCCTGGTAACATCCCAGTCAATTTTCTGGGGATATCGTCATTAATCTATTGAAATGTTTCCTGTAACTCAGTCCATGACTTCCTGCCAACATTCCAGTAATTCTTCAGGGGATACGGTCCTGAACATGTCCAACCTTTCCCTGTAACCCAGTCCCTGACATCCTGGAAGCATCCCAGTAAATCTTCAGAAGATGAAGTCCCGAACCTTTTAAAACTTTCGCCGTTACTCTGTCCCTGATGTTCTGGAAACATCCCAGTAAATATTCAGGGAATAAAGAGCCAAACCTGTTGAAAGTTTTCCCTGTCATTAAGTCCCTGACGTCCGGGCAACATACCAGTTAAACTTCAGGGGATAGAGTACCGAACCTGTTCACCCTTTCCCTGTAACTCAGTTCCTGACGTCCAGGATACATCCCAGTAATTCTTCACCGGATAAAGTATTGAACCTGTTGCATCTTTCCCTGTAACTCTGTCCCTGAATTCATAGCACATCCCAGTAAATCTTCAGGGGTTAAAGTCTCGAACCTGTTGGACCTTTCCCTGTAACTCAGTCCCTGACGTCTGGGCAAAGTTCCATTATATCTTCAGGGGTTAAGGTCCCAAAACAGTCGAAAATTTCACTATAACTCAGTTCCTGACGTCCAGGCAACACCCCAGTAAATCTTCACCGGATAATGTCACTAAACTATTGAACCTTTTCCTGTAACTCAGTGCCTGACGTCTGGGCATAGTTCCATTATATCTTCAGGGGTTAAGGTCCCAAACCCGTAAAATATTTCCCTGTAGCTCAGTTCCTGACAGCAGGGCAACATCCCAAGAAATCTTCAGGGGATACGGTCCCGAACATGTCCAACCTTTCCCTGTAACGCAGTCCCTGTCATCCTGGCAACATCCCAGTAAATCTTCAGGGGATAAAGTCCTTAAACTTTTGAACCTTTCGCCATAACTCTGTCCCTGACGTTCGGGCAACATCCCAGTAAATCTTCAGGGGATAACGTCCCTAACCTGTTCAACACTTCGCTGTCACTCTGTCCCTGACGTCCAGGCAATATCCCAGTCAACCTTCAGGAAATAAAATCTCGAACCTGTTGGACTTTTCCGTGTAACTCTGTCCCTGATGTCTGTGCAATGTTCCGCTATATCTTCAGGCGTTAAGGTCCCAAACACTTCAAAAATTTCCCTCCAACTCAGTTCCTGACGTCAAGGCAACATCCCAGTAAATCTGCAGGGGATAACGTCACTAATCTATTGAACCTTTTCCTGTAATTCAGTCCCTGATGTCTGGTCAATGTCCCAAACCTATTGAACCTTTTCCTGCCACTCAGTCCCTGACATTCGGGCAACATCCCTATAAATCTTAAGGGGATCTAACCTACAGAACCTTTTGCTGTAACTCAGTTCCTGACGTACAGGCAACATCCCAGTAAATCTTCAGGGAATCAAGTCCCAAACCTGTTGAAAGTTTTCCCTGTCACTAAGTCCCTGGCATCCGGGCAACATCCCAGTAAATATTCAGAGGATAGAGTCCCGAACAATTTGCCCTTCACCTGTAACTGAGTTCCTGACGATCAGACAGCATCCCAGTAAATCTTCACCGGATAAAGTCCTGAACCTGTTGCATCTTTCCCTGAAACTCAGTTCCTGACGTCCAGGCAACATCCCACTAAATCTTCACCGGATAAAGTCATGAACCTGTTGTATCTTTCCCTGTAAATCAGTCCCTGTCATCTGAGCACATCCCAGTAAATCTTCAGGGGATAAAGTCTCGAACCTGTTGGATCTTTCCTTGCAACTCAGTTCCTGACATCCAGGCAACATCCCAGTAAATCTTCAGGGAATAAACTCCCTAACCTTTTGAACCTTTCCCTGCAACACTGTCCCTGACGTTCGAGCAATATCCCAGTAAATCGTCAGGGGACAAAGTCCCGAACCGTTGTATCTTTCTCTGTAAATCAGTCTCTGACATCTCGGTAACATCCCAGTATATCTTCAGGGGATCATGTCCCAAACCTCTTGAACGTTTTTCCTGTCACTAAGTACCTGACGTCCAGGCAACATTCCAGTAATTATTCAGGGGATAGAGTCCCGAACCTTTTGACCCTTTCCCTGTCACTTTTTTCCCAATGTGCAGGCAACATCCCATAAATCTTCAGGGGACAAACTGCCAAACCTGTTGAATGTTTGCCCTGTCACGAAGTCCCTGACGTCCGGCAACATCCCAGTAAATATTCAGGGGATAGAGTCATGAACCTGTTGATACTTTCCGTGTAACTCAGTTCCAGGCATCCAGGCAACATCAGAGTACATCTTCAGGGGATAAAGTCCCTAACGTATTGAACCTTTCACCGTAACTCAGTTCCTAATGTCCAGGCAACATCCCAGTAAATCTTCACCGGATAAAGTCATGAATATGTTGCATCTTTCCCTGTAAATCAGTACCTGACATCCGAGCACATCCCAGTAAATCTTCAGGGGATAAAGTCTCTAATCGGTTGGACCTTTCCCTGTAACTCAGTCCCTAACGTATGGGCAATGTTCAATTATATCTCCAGGAGTTAAGGTCCCAAACCGGTGAAAGATTGGCCTGTATCTTTGTTCATGACGTCCAGGCAACATCCCAGTAAATCTTCTAGGGATAACGTCACTCATCTATTGAACCTTTTCCTGTAACTCAGTCCCTGATGTCTGGGCAATGTCCCAAACGTATTCAACCTTTTCCTGCCACTCAGTCCCTGACATTCGGGCAACATCCCAGTAAATCTTAAGGGGATAACGTCCCTAACCTGTTGAACATTTTGCTGTAACTCTGTCCCTGACGTCCAGGCAATATCCCAGTCAACCTTCAGGAAATAAAATCTAGAACCTGTTGGACTTTTCCGTGTAACTCTGTCCCTGATGTCTGTGCAATGTTCCGCTATATCTTCAGGCGTTAAGGTCCCAAACACTTCAAAAATTTCCCTCCAACTCAGTTCCTGACGTCAAGGCAACATCCCAGTAAATCTGCAGGGGATAACGTCACTAATCTATTGAACCTTTTCCTGTAACTCAGTCCCTGATGTCTGGTCAATGTCCCAAACCTATTGAACCTTTTCCTGTCACTAAGTCCCTGACGTCCGGGCAACATACCAGTTAAACTTCAGGGGATAGAGTACCGAACCTGTTCACCCTTTCCCTGTAACTCATTTGCTGACGTCCAGGCTACATCCCAGTAAATCTTCACCGGATAAAGTATTGAACCTGTTGCATCTTTCCCTGTAAATCTGTCCCTGAATTCCGAGCACATCCCAGTAGATCTTCAGGGGATAAAGTTTCGAACCTGTTGGACCATTCGCTGTAACTCAGTCCCTGACGTCTGGGCAATGTTCCATTATATCTTCAGGGGTTAAGGTCCCAAAACCGTCGAAAATTTCCCTGTAACTCAGTTTCTGACGTCCAGGCAACACCCCAGTAAATCTTCAGGGGATAATGTCACTAACCTATTGAACCTTTTCCTGTAACCCAGTGCCTGACGTCTGGGCAATGTTCCATTATATCTTCAGGGGTTAAGGTCCCAAACCCGTAAAATATTTCCCTGTTGATCAGTTCCTGACAGCAGGGCAACATCCCAAGAAATCTTCAGGGGATACGGTCCCGAACATGTCCAACCTTTCCCTGTAACCCAGTCCCTGTCATCCTGGCAGCTTCCCAGTATCTCTTCAGGGGATAAAATGCCTAACCTTTTGAACCTTTCCCTGCAACTCTGTCCCTGATGTTCAGGCAATATCCCAGTAAATCTGAAGGAGACAGAGTCCCGTACCCTTTGGACCTTTCCCTGTAACTCAGTCCCTGACATGCCGGTAACATCCCAGCAAATTTTCAGGGGATAATGTCCTTAATCTATTGAACCGTTTCCTGTAACTCAGTCCATTACTTCCTGCGAATATTCCAGTAATTCTTCAGGGGATACAGTCCCAAACATATCCTACATTTCACTGTAACACAGTCCCTGACATCCTGGCAGCATCCCAGTAAATCTTCAGGGGATAAAGTCCCTAACCTTTTGAACATTTCGCCTTAACTCTGTCCCTGACGTTCGGGCAACATCCCAGTAAATCTTCAGGGGATAACGTCCCTAACCTGTTGAACATTTCACTGTAACTCAGTCCCTGATGTCTGGGCAATGTTCCATTATATCTTCAGGGGTTAAGGTCCCAAACCCGTAAAATATTTCCCTGTAGCTCAGTTCCTGACAGCAGGGCAACATCCCAAGAAATCTTCAGGGGATACGGTCCCGAACATGTCCAACTTTTCCCTGTAACCCAGTCCCTGTCATCCTGGCAGCTTCCCAGTATCTCTTCAGGGGATAAAGTGCAAAACCTTTTGAACCTTTCCCTGCAACTCTGTCCCTGATGTTTGGGCAATATCCCAGTAAATCTGAAGGAGACAGAGTCCCGTACCCTTTGGACCTTTCCCTGTAACTCAGTCCCGACATGCCGGTAACATCCCAGTAAATTTTCAGGGGATAATGTCCTTAATCTATTGAACCGTTTCCTGTAACTCAGTCCATTACTTCCTGCCAACATTCCAGTAATTCTTCAGGGGATACAGTCCCAAACATGTCCTACATTTCACTGTAACACAGTCCCTAACATCCTGGCAGCATCCCAGTAAATCTTCAGGGGATAAAGTCCCTAACCTTTTGAACATTTCGCCATAACTCTGTTCCTGACGTTCGGGCAACATCCCAGTAAATCTTCAGGGGATAAAGTCTCGAACCTGTTGGACCTTTCCCTGTAACTCAGTCCCTGACGTCTGGGCAATGTTCCATTATATCTTCACGGGTTAAGGTCCCAAAACCGTCGAAAATTTCCCTGCAACTCAGTCCCTGACGTTCGGGCAACATCCCAGTAAATCTTCAGGGGATAACGTCCCTAACCTGTTGAACATTTCGCTGTAACTCTGTCCCTGATGTCTGGGCAATGTTCCATAATATCTTCAGGGGTTAAGGTACCAAACCCGTAAAATATTTCCCTGTAGCTCAGTTCCTGACAGCAGGGCAACATCCCAAGAAATCTTCAGGGGATACTGTCCCGAACATGTCCAACTTTTCCCTGTAACCCAGTCCCTGTCATCCTGGCAGCTTCCCAGTATCTCTTCAGGGGATAAAGTGCCAAACCTTTTGAACCTTTCCCTGCAACTCTGTCCGTGATGTTTGGGCAATATCCCAGTAAATCTGAAGGAGACAGAGTCCCGTGCCCTTTGGAACTTTCCCTGTAACTCAGTCCCGACATGCCGGTAACATCCCAGTAAATTTTCAGGGGATAATGTCCTTAATCTATTGAACCGTTTCCTGTAACTCAGTCCATTACTTCCTGCCAACATTCCAGTAATTCTTCAGGGGATACAGTCCCAAACATGTCCTACATTTCACTGTAACACAGTCCCTGACATCCTGGCAGCATCCCAGTAAATCTTCAGGGGATAAAGTCCCTAACCTTTTGAACATTTTACCTTAACTCTGTCCCTGACGTTCGGGCAACATCCCAGTAAATCTTCAGGGGATAAAGTCTCGAACCTGTTGGACCTTTCCCTGTAACTCAGTCCCTGACGTCTGGGCAATGTTCCATTATATCTACACGGGTTAAGGTCCCAAAACCGTCGAAAATTTCCCTGCAACTCAGTTCCTGACGTTTAGGCAACACCCCAGTAAATCTTCAGGGGATAATGTCACTAACCTATTGAACCATTTCCTGTAACTCAGTGCCAGACGTCTGGGCAATGTTCCATTATATCTTCAGGGGTTAAGGTCCCAAACCCGTAAAATATTTCCCTGAAGATCAGTTCCTGACAGCAGGGCAACATCCCAAGAAATCTTCTGGGGATACGGTCCCGAACATGTCCAACCTTTCCCTGTAACCCAGTCCCTGTCTTCCTGGCAGCTTCCCAGTATCTCTTCAGGGGATAAAGTGCCTAACCTTTTGAACCTTTCCCTGCAACTCTGTCCCTGATGTTCGGGCAATATCCCAGTAAATCTGAAGGAGACAGAGTCCCGTACCCTTTGGACCTTTCCCTGTAACTCAGTCCCGACATGCCGATAACATCCCAGTAAATATTCAGGGGATAATGTCCTTAATCTATTGAACCGTTTCCTGTAACTCAGTCCATTACTTCCTGCCAATATTCCAGTAATTCTTCAGAGGATACAGTCCCAAACATGTCCTACTTTTCATTGTAACACAGTCCCTGACATCCTGGCAGCATCCCAGTAAATCTTCAGGGGATAAAGTCCCTAACCTATTGAACATTTCGCCTTAACTCTGTCCCTGACGTTCGGGCAACATCCCAGTAAATCTTCAGGGGATAACGTCCCTAACCTGTTGAACATTTCGTTGTAACTCTGTCCCTGATGTCTGGGCAATGTTCCATTATATCTTCAGGGGTTAAGGTCCCAAACCCGTAAAATATTTCCCTGTAGCTCAGTTCCTGACAGCAGGGCAACATCCCAAGAAATCTTCAGGGGATACGGTCCCGAACATGTCCAACTTTTCCCTGTAACCCAGTCCCTGTCATCCTGGCAGCTTCCCAGTATCGTCAGGGGATAAAGTGCCTAACCTTTTGAACCTTTCCCTGCAACTCTGTCCCTGATGTTTGGGCAATATCCCAGTAAATCTGAAGGAGACAGAGACCCGTACCCTTTGGACCTTTCCCTGTAACTCAGTCCCTGACATGCCGGTAACATCCCAGTAAATTTTCAGGGGATAATGTCCTTAATCTATTGAACCGTTTCCTGTAACTCAGTCCATTACTTCCTGCCAACATTCCAGTAATTCTTCAGGGGATACAGTCCCAAACATGTCCTACATTTCACTGTAACACAGTCCCTGACATCCTTGCAGCATCCCAGTAAATCTTCAGGGGGTAAAGTCCCTAACCTTTTGAACATTTTGCCTTAACTCTGTCCCTGACGTTCGGGCAACATCCCAGTAAATCTTCAGGGGATAACGTCCCTAACCTGTTGAACATTTCGCTGTAACTCTGTCCCTGATGTCTGGGCAATGTTCCGCTATATTTTCAGGCGTTAAGGTCCCAAACACTTCAAAAACTTCCCTGCAACTCAGTTTCTGACGTCCAGGCAACATCCCAGTAAATCTTCAGGGGATAACGTCACTAATCTATTGAACCTTTTCCTGTAACTCAGTCCCTGATGTCTGGTCAATGTCCCAAACCTATTGAACCTTTTCCTGCCACTCAGTCCCTGACATTCGGGCAACATCCCAGTAAATCTTCAGGGAAAAAAAGTTCCAAACCTGTTGAAAGTTTTCGCTATAACTCAATGCCTGAAGTATAGGCAACATCACAGTACATCTTCAGGGGACAAAGTCACGAACCTGTTGTATCTTTCTCTGTAAATCAGTCTCTGACATCTCCGTAACATCCCAGTAAAATTTTAGGTGATAACGTCACTAACCTATTGAACCTTTTCCAGTTACTCAGTCCCTGACGTCCAGGCAACATCCCAGTAAATCTTCAGGCAATAAAGTCTCAAAACTGTTGAATGTTTTCCCTGTCACTAAGTCCCTGACGTCCGGGCAACATACCAGTTAAACTTCAGGGGATAGAGTACCGAACCTGTTCACCCTTTCCCTGTCACTTATTTCCTGACGTCCAGGCAACATCACAATACATCTTCAGGGGATAAACTCCCAAACCTGTTGAATGTTTGCACTGTCATTAAGTCCCTGATGTCCGAGCATGACCCAGTAAATGTTCAGGGTATAGAGTCCCGAACCTGTTGACACTTTCCCTGAAACTCAGTTCCTGACGTCCAGGCAACATCCCACTAAATCTTGACCGGATAAAGTCATGAACCTGTTGTACCTTACCCTGTAAATCAGTCCCTGTCATCCTAGCATGTCCCAGTAAATCTTCAGGGGACAAAGTCCCGAACCTGTTGTATCTTTTTCTGTAAATAAGTCTCAGACATCTCGGTAACATCGCAGTAAATTTTTAGGGGATCAAGTCTCAAACCTGTTGAACGTTTTCCCTGTCACTAAGTACCTGACGTTTGGGCAACATTCCAGTAAATATTCAGGGGATAGAGTCCCAAACCTTTTGACCCTTTCTCTGTCACTCATTTCCCGACGTCGAGGCAACATCCCAGTAAATCTTCAGGGAATAAACTGCCAAACCTGTTGAATGTTTGCCCTGTCACTAAGATTCTGACGTCCGGGCAACATCCCATTAAATATTCAGGGGATAGAGTCACGAACCTGTTGATACTTTCCATGTAACTCAGTTCCTTACGTCCAGGCAACATCAGAGTACATCTTCAGGGGATAAAGTCCCTAACGTATCGAACCTTTCACAGTTAATCTGTAATGACGTTCAGGCAAAGTCGCAGTAAATCTTCAGGATATAGAGTCGCGAACCTGTTGATCCGTTCTCTGTAACTCAGTTCCTGATGTCCAGGCAACATCCCAGTAAATCTTCACCAGATAAAGTCATGAATATGTTGTATCTTTCCCTGTAAATAAGTCCATGACGTCCAAGTACGTCCCAGTAAATATTCAGGGGATAAAGTCTCGAACCTGTTGGACCTTTCCCTGTAACTCAGTCCCTGACGTCTGGGCAGTGTTCCATGATATCTTCAGGGGTTAAAGTCACAAACCCATCAAAAATTTCCCTGCAATTCAGTTCCTGACATCCAGGCAACATCCCAGTAAATCTTCAGAGGATAAAGTCACAAACCCATTGAACCTTTTCCTGCAACTGAGTACCTGACGTCTGGGCAATGTTCCATTATATCTTCAGGGGATAAAGTCCCATACCTTTGGACCTTTCCCTGTAACTCAGTCCCTAACATCCCGGTAACATCCCAGTCAATTTTCAAGGGATAACATCCTTAATCTATTGAACTGTTTCATGTAACTAAGTACATGACTTCCTGCAAACATTCCAGTAATTCATCAGGGGATACGGTCCCGAACAGGTCCAACCATTTCCTGTAACCCAGGACCTGACAACCTGGCAGCATCCCAGTAAATCTTCAGGGGATAAAGTCCCTAACCTATTGAATATTTCACTGTAACTCTGTCCCTGACGTCCAGGCAACATCGCAGTAAATCTTCAGAATATAGAGTCCCGAAACTGTTGATCTTTTCCCTGTAACACAGTCCCTGACATCTGGCACCATCCCAGTAAATCTTCAGTGGATAATTCCCAAACCTGTGGAATGTTTTCCCTGTAACTCAGACCCTGACATCTGGGCAATGTTCCATGATATTGTAAGGGGTTAAGGTCACAACCTGTCGAAAATTTCCCTGTAACTCAGTTCCTGACATCAGGGCAACATCCCAAGGGATCATCAGGGGATAAAGTCCCGTACCTTTTGGAATTTTACCTGTAACTCAGTCCCTGACATCCCGGTAACATCCCAGTCAATTTTCAGGGGATAACGTCCTTAATTTATTGAACCGTTTCTTGTAACTCAGTCCATGACTTCCTGCCTACTGTCCTGTAATTCTTCAGGGGATACGGTCCCAAACATGTCCAACCTTTCCCTGTAACCCAGTCCCTGACATCCTGGAAGCATCCCAGTAAATCTTCAGAAGATGAAGTCCCGAACCTTTTGAAACTTTCGCCGTAACTCTGTCCCTGATGTCCAGGCAACATCCCAGTAAATATTCAGGAAATAAAGTCCCAAATCTGTTGAAAGTTTTCCCTGTCACTAAGTCCCTGACGTCCGGGCAACATACCAGTTAAACTTCAGGGGATAGAGTACCGAACCTGTTCACCCTTTCCCTGTAACTCATTTCCTGACGTCCAGGCTACATCCCAGTAAATCTTCACCGGATAAAGTATTGAACCTGTTGCATCTTTCCCTGTAAATCTGTCCCTGAATTCCGAGCACATCCCAGTAGATCTTCAGGGGATAAAGTTTCGAACCTGTTGGACCATTCGCTGTAACTCAGTCCCTGACGTCTGGGCAATGTTCCATTATATCTTCAGGGGTTAAGGTCCCAAAACCGTCGAAAATTTCCCTGTAACTCAGTTCCTGACGTCCAGGCAACACCCCAGTAAATCTTCAGGGGATAATGTCACTAACCTATTGAACCTTTTCCTGTAACCCAGTGCCTGAAGTCTGGGCAATGTTCCATTATATCTTCAGGTGTTAAGGTCCCAAACCCGTAAAATATTTCCCTGTTGATCAGTTCCTGACAGCAGGGCAACATCCCAAGAAATCTTCAGGGGATACGGTCCCGAACATGTCCAACCTTTCCCTGTAACCCAGTCCCTGTCATCCTGGCAGCTTCCCAGTATCTCTTCAGGGGATAAAATGCCTAACCTTTTGAACCTTTCCCTGCAACTCTGTCCCTGATGTTCGGGCAATATCCCAGTAAATCTGAAGGAGACAGAGTCCCGTACCCTTTGGACCTTTCCCTGTAACTCAGTCCCTGACATGCCGGTAACATCCCAGCAAATTTTCAGGGGATAATGTGCTTAATCTATTGAACCGTTTCCTGTAACTCAGTCCATTACTTCCTGCGAATATTCCAGTAATTCTTCAGGGGATACAGTCCCAAACATGTCCTACATTTCACTGTAACACAGTCCCTGACATCCTGGCAGCATCCCAGTAAATCTTCAGGGGATAAAGTCCCTAACCTTTTGAACATTTCGCCTTAACTCTGTCCCTGACGTTCGGGCAACATCCCAGTAAATCTTCAGGGGATAACTTCCCTAACCTGTTGAACATTTCGCTGTAACTCTGTCCCTGATGTCTGGGCATTGTTCCATTATATCTTCAGGGGTTAAGGTCCCAAACCCGTAAAATATTTCCCTGTAGCTCAATTCCTGACAGCAGGGCAACATCCCAAGAAATCTTCAGGGGATACGGTCCCGAACATGTCCAACTTTTCCCTGTAACCCAGTCCCTGTCATCCTGGCAGCTTCCCAGTATCTCTTCAGGGGATAAAGTGCAAAACCTTTTGAACCTTTCCCTGCAACTCTGTCCCTGATGTTTGGGCAATATCCCAGTAAATCTGAAGGAGACAGAGTCCCGTACCCTTTGGACCTTTCCCTGTAACTCAGTCCCGACATGCCGGTAACATCCCAGTAAATTTTCAGGGGATAATGTCCTTAATCTATTGAACCGTTTCCTGTAACTCAGTCCATTACTTCCTGCCAACATTCCAGTAATTCTTCAGGGGATACAGTCCCAAACATGTCCTACATTTCACTGTAACACAGTCCCTGACATCCTGGCAGCATCCCAGTAAATCTTCAGGGGATAAAGTCCCTAACCTTTTGAACATTTCGCCATAACTCTGTTCCTGACGTTCGGGCAACATCCCAGTAAATATTCAGGGGATAAAGTCTCGAACCTGTTGGACCTTTCCCTGTAACTCAGTCCCTGACGTCTGGGCAATGTTCCATTATATCTTCACGGGTTAAGGTCCCAAAACCGTCGAAAATTTCCCTGTAACTCAGTTCCTGACGTTTAGGCAACAACCCAGTAAATCTTCAGGGGATTATGTCACTAACCTATTGAACCATTTCCTGTGACTCAGTGCCTGACGTCTGGGCAATGTTCCATTATATCTTCAGGGGTTAAGGTCCCAAACCCGTAAAATATTTCCCTGAAGATCTGTTCCTGACAGCAGGGCAACATCCCAAGAAATCTTCTGGGGATACGGTCCCGAACATGTCCAACCTTTCCCTGTAACCCAGTCCCTGTCATCCTGGCAGCTTCCCAGTATCTCTTCAGGGGATAAAGTGCCTAACCTTTTGAACCTTTCCCTGCAACTCTGTCCCTGATGTTCGGGCAATATCCCAGTAAATCTGAAGGAGACAGAGTCCCGTACCCTTTGGACCTTTCCCTGTAACTCAGTCCCTGACATGCCGGTAACATCCCAGTAACTTTTCAGGGGATAATGTCCTTAATCTATTGAACCGTTTCCTGTAACTCAGTCCATTACATCCTGCCAATATTCCAGTAATTCTTCAGGGGATACAGTCCCAAACATGTCCTACATTTCACTGTAACACAGTCCCTGACATCCTGGCAGCATCCCAGTAAATCTTCAGGGGATAAAGTCCCTAACCTTTTGAACATTTCGCCTTAACTCTGTCCCTGACGTTCGGGCAACATCCCAGTAAATCTTCAGGGGATAACGTCCCTAACCTGTTGAACATTTCGCTGTAACTCTGTCCCTGATGTCCGGGCAATGTTCCATAATATCTTCAGGGGTTAAGGTACCAAACCCGTAAAATATTTCCCTGTAGCTCAGTTCCTGACAGCAGGGCAACATCCCAAGAAATCTTCAGGGGATACGGTCCCGAACATGTCCAACTTTTCCCTGTAACCCAGTGTCTGTCATCCTGGCAGCTTCCCAGTATCTCTTCAGGGGATAAAGTGCCAAACCTTTTGAACCTTTCCCTGCAACTCTGTCCGTGATGTTTGGGCAATATCCCAGTAAACCTGAAGGAGACAGAGTCCCGTGCCCTTTGGAACTTTCCCTGTAACTCAGTCCCGACATGCCGGTAACATCCCAGTAAATTTTCAGGGGATAATGTCCTTAATCTATTGAACCGTTTCCTGTAACTCAGTCCATTACTTCCTGCCAACATTCCAGTAATTCTTCAGGGGATACAGTCCCAAACATGTCCTACATTTCACTGTAACACAGTCCCTGACATCCTGGCAGCATCCCAGTAAATCTTCAGGGGATAAAGTCCCTAACCTTTTGAACATTTTGCCTTAACTCTGTCCCTGACGTTCGGGCAACATCCCAGTAAATCTTCAGGGGATAAAGTCTCGAACCTGTTGGACCTTTCCCTGTAACTCAGTCCCTGACGTCTGGGCAATGTTCCATTATATCTTCACGGGTTAAGGTCCCAAAACCGTTGAAAATTTCCCTGCAACCCAGTTCCTGACGTTTAGGCAACACCCCAGTAAATCTTCAGGGGATAATGTCACTAACCTATTGAACCATTTCCTGTAACTCAGTGCCAGACGTCTGGGCAATGTTCCATTATATCTTCAGGGGTTAAGGTCCCAAACCCGTAAAATATTTCCCTGAAGATCAGTTCCTGACAGCAGGGCAACATCCCAAGAAATCTTCTGGGGATACGGTCCCGAACATGTCCAACCTTTCCCTGTAACCCAGTCCCTGTCTTCCTGGCAGCTTCCCAGTATCTCTTCAGGGGATAAAGTGCCTAACCTTTTGAACCTTTCCCTGCAACTCTGTCCCTGATGTTCGGGCAATATCCCAGTAAATCTGAAGGAGACAGAGTCCCGTACCCTTTGGACCTTTCCCTGTAACTCAGTCCCGACATGCCGATAACATCCCAGTAAATATTCAGGGGATAATGTCCTTAATCTATTGAACCGTTTCCTGTAACTCAGTCCATTACTTCCTGCCAATATTCCAGTAATTCTTCAGGGGATACAGTCCCAAACATGTCCTACTTTTCATTGTAACACAGTCCCTGACATCCTGGCAGCATCCCAGTAAATCTTCAGGGGATAAAGTCCCTAACCTTTTGAACATTTCGCCTTAACTCTGTCCCTGACGTTCGGGCAACATCCCAGTAAATCTTCAGGGGATAACGTCCCTAACCTGTTGAACATTTCGTTGTAACTCTGTCCCTGATGTCTGGGCAATGTTCCATTATATCTTCACGGGTTAAGGTCCCAAAACCGTCGAAAATTTCCCTGTAACTCAGTTCCTGACGTTTAGGCAACAACCCAGTAAATCTTCAGGGGATTATGTCACTAACCTATTGAACCATTTCCTGTGACTCAGTGCCTGACGTCTGGGCAATGTTCCATTATATCTTCAGGGGTTAAGGTCCCAAACCCGTAAAATATTTCCCTGAAGATCTGTTCCTGACAGCAGGGCAACATCCCAAGAAATCTTCTGGGGATACGGTCCCGAACATGTCCAACCTTTCCCTGTAACCCAGTCCCTGTCATCCTGGCAGCTTCCCAGTATCTCTTCAGGGGATAAAGTGCCTAACCTTTTGAACCTTTCCCTGCAACTCTGTCCCTGATGTTCGGGCAATATCCCAGTAAATCTGAAGGAGACAGAGTCCCGTACCCTTTGGACCTTTCCCTGTAACTCAGTCCCTGACATGCCGGTAACATCCCAGTAAATTTTCAGGGGATAATGTCCTTAATCTATTGAACCGTTTCCTGTAACTCAGTCCATTACATCCTGCCAATATTCCAGTAATTCTTCAGGGGATACAGTCCCAAACATGTCCTACATTTCACTGTAACACAGTCCCTGACATCCTGGCAGCATCCCAGTAAATCTTCAGGGGATAAAGTCCCTAACCTTTTGAACATTTCGCCTTAACTCTGTCCCTGACGTTCGGGCAACATCCCAGTAAATCTTCAGGGGATAACGTCCCTAACCTGTTGAACATTTCGCTGTAACTCTGTCCCTGATGTCTGGGCAATGTTCCATAATATCTTCAGGGGTTAAGGTACCAAACCCGTAAAATATTTCCCTGTAGCTCAGTTCCTGACAGCAGGGCAACATCCCAAGAAATCTTCAGGGGATATGGTCCCGAACATGTCCAACTTTTCCCTGTAACCCAGTGTCTGTCATCCTGGCAGCTTCCCAGTATCTCTTCAGGGGATAAAGTGCCAAACCTTTTGAACCTTTCCCTGCAACTCTGTCCGTGATGTTTGGGCAATATCCCAGTAAATCTGAAGGAGACAGAGTCCCGTGCCCTTTGGACCTTTCCCTGTAACTCAGTCCCGACATGCCGGTAACATCCCAGTAAATTTTCAGGGGATAATGTCCTTAATCTATTGAACCGTTTCCTGTAACTCAGTCCATTACTTCCTGCCAACATTCCAGTAATTCTTCAGGGGATACAGTCCCAAACATGTCCTACATTTCACTGTAACACAGTCCCTGACATCCTGGCAGCATCCCAGTAAATCTTCAGGGGATAAAGTCCCTAACCTTTTGAACATTTTGCCTTAACTCTGTCCCTGACGTTCGGGCAACATCCCAGTAAATCTTCAGGGGATAAAGTCTCGAACCTGTTGGACCTTTCCCTGTAACTCAGTCCCTGACGTCTGGGCAATGTTCCATTATATCTTCACGGGTTAAGGTCCCAAAACCGTCGAAAATTTCCCTGCAACCCAGTTCCTGACGTTTAGGCAACACCCCAGTAAATCTTCAGGGGATAATGTCACTAACCTATTGAACCATTTCCTGTAACTCAGTGCCAGACGTCTGGGCAATGTTCCATTATATCTTCAGGGGTTAAGGTCCCAAACCCGTAAAATATTTCCCTGAAGATCAGTTCCTGACAGCAGGGCAACATCCCAAGAAATCTTCTGGGGATACGGTCCCGAACATGTCCAACCTTTCCCTGTAACCCAGTCCCTGTCTTCCTGGCAGCTTCCCAGTATCTCTTCAGGGGATAAAGTGCCTAACCTTTTGAACCTTTCCCTGCAACTCTGTCCCTGATGTTCGGGCAATATCCCAGTAAATCTGAAGGAGACAGAGTCCCGTACCCTTTGGACCTTTCCCTGTAACTCAGTCCCGACATGCCGATAACATCCCAGTAAATATTCAGGGGATAATGTCCTTAATCTATTGAACCGTTTCCTGTAACTCAGTCCATTACTTCCTGCCAATATTCCAGTAATTCTTCAGGGGATACAGTCCCAAACATGTCCTACTTTTCATTGTAACACAGTCCCTGACATCCTGGCAGCATCCCAGTAAATCTTCAGGGGATAAAGTCCCTAACCTTTTGAACATTTCGCCTTAACTCTGTCCCTGACGTTCGGGCAACATCCCAGTAAATCTTCAGGGGATAACGTCCCTAACCTGTTGAACATTTCGTTGTAACTCTGTCCCTGATGTCTGGGCAATGTTCCATTATATCTTCAGGGGTTAAGGTCCCAAACCCGTAAAATATTTCCCTGTAGCTCAGTTCCTGACAGCAGGGCAACATCCCAAGAAATCTTCAGGGGATACGGTCCCGAACATGTCCAACTTTTCCCTGTAACCCAGTCCCTGTCATCCTGGCAGCTTCCCAGTATCGTCAGGGGATAAAGTGCCTAACCTTTTGAACCTTTCCCTGCAACTCTGTCCCTGATGTTTGGGCAATATCCCAGTAAATCTGAAGGAGACAGAGACCCGTACCCTTTGGACCTTTCCCTGTAACTCAGTCCCTGACATGCCGGTAACATCCCAGTAAATTTTCAGGGGATAATGTCCTTAATCTATTGAACCGTTTCCTGTAACTCAGTCCATTACTTCCTGCCAACATTCCAGTAATTCTTCAGGGGATACAGTCCCAAACATGTCCTATATTTCACTGTAACACAGTCCCTGACATCCTTGCAGCATCCCAGTAAATCTTCAGGGGGTAAAGTCCCTAACCTTTTGAACATTTTGCCTTAACTCTGTCCCTGACGTTCGGGCAACATCCCAGTAAATCTTCAGGGGATAACGTCCCTAACCTGTTGAACATTTCGCTGTAACTCTGTCCCTGATGTCTGGGCAATGTTCCGCTATATTTTCAGGCGTTAAGGTCCCAAACACTTCAAAAACTTCCCTGCAACTCAGTTTCTGACGTCCAGGCAACATCCCAGTAAATCTTCAGGGGATAACGTCACTAATCTATTGAACCTTTTCCTGTAACTCAGTCCCTGATGTCTGGTCAATGTCCCAAACCTATTGAACCTTTTCCTGCCACTCAGTCCCTGACATTCGGGCAACATCCCAGTAAATCTTCAGGGAAAAAAAGTTCCAAACCTGTTGAAAGTTTTCGCTATAACTCAATGCCTGAAGTATAGGCAACATCACAGTACATCTTCAGGGGACAAAGTCACGAACCTGTTGTATCTTTCTCTGTAAATCAGTCTCTGACATCTCCGTAACATCCCAGTAAAATTTTAGGTGATAACGTCACTAACCTATTGAACCTTTTCCAGTTACTCAGTCCCTGACGTCCAGGCAATATCCCAGTAAATCTTCAGGCAATAAAGTCTCAAAACTGTTGAATGTTTTCCCTGTCACTAAGTCCCTGACGTCCGGGCAACATACCAGTTAAACTTCAGGGGATAGAGTACCGAACCTGTTCACCCTTTCCCTGTCACTTATTTCCTGACGTCCAGGCAACATCACAATACATCTTCAGGGGATAAACTCCCAAACCTGTTGAATGTTTGCACTGTCATTAAGTCCCTGATGTCCGAGCATGACCCAGTAAATGTTCAGGGTATAGAGTCCCGAACCTGTTGACACTTTCCCTGAAACTCAGTTCCTGACGTCCAGGCAACATCCCACTAAATCTTGACCGGATAAAGTCATGAACCTGTTGTACCTTACCCTGTAAATCAGTCCCTGTCATCCTAGCATGTCCCAGTAAATCTTCAGGGGACAAAGTCCCGAACCTGTTGTATCTTTTTCTGTAAATAACTCTCTGACATCTCGGTAACATCGCAGTAAATTTTTAGGGGATCAAGTCTCAAACCTGTTGAACGTTTTCCCTGTCACTAAGTACCTGACGTTTGGGCAACATTCCAGTAAATCTTCAGGGGATAACTTCCCTAACCTGTTGAACATTTCGCTGTAACTCTGTCCCTGATGTCTGGGCATTGTTCCATTATATCTTCAGGGGTTAAGGTCCCAAACCCGTAAAATATTTCCCTGTAGCTCAATTCCTGACAGCAGGGCAACATCCCAAGAAATCTTCAGGGGATACGGTCCCGAACATGTCCAACTTTTCCCTGTAACCCAGTCCCTGTCATCCTGGCAGCTTCCCAGTATCTCTTCAGGGGATAAAGTGCAAAACCTTTTGAACCTTTCCCTGCAACTCTGTCCCTGATGTTTGGGCAATATCCCAGTAAATCTGAAGGAGACAGAGTCCCGTACCCTTTGGACCTTTCCCTGTAACTCAGTCCCGACATGCCGGTAACATCCCAGTAAATTTTCAGGGGATAATGTCCTTAATCTATTGAACCGTTTCCTGTAACTCAGTCCATTACTTCCTGCCAACATTCCAGTAATTCTTCAGGGGATACAGTCCCAAACATGTCCTACATTTCACTGTAACACAGTCCCTGACATCCTGGCAGCATCCCAGTAAATCTTCAGGGGATAAAGTCCCTAACCTTTTGAACATTTCGCCATAACTCTGTTCCTGACGTTCGGGCAACATCCCAGTAAATCTTCAGGGGATAAAGTCTCGAACCTGTTGGACCTTTCCCTGTAACTCAGTCCCTGACGTCTGGGCAATGTTCCATTATATCTTCACGGGTTAAGGTCCCAAAACCGTCGAAAATTTCCCTGTAACTCAGTTCCTGACGTTTAGGCAACAACCCAGTAAATCTTCAGGGGATTATGTCACTAACCTATTGAACCATTTCCTGTGACTCAGTGCCTGACGTCTGGGCAATGTTCCATTATATCTTCAGGGGTTAAGGTCCCAAACCCGTAAAATATTTCCCTGAAGATCTGTTCCTGACAGCAGGGCAACATCCCAAGAAATCTTCTGGGGATACGGTCCCGAACATGTCCAACCTTTCCCTGTAACCCAGTCCCTGTCATCCTGGCAGCTTCCCAGTATCTCTTCAGGGGATAAAGTGCCTAACCTTTTGAACCTTTCCCTGCAACTCTGTCCCTGATGTTCGGGCAATATCCCAGTAAATCTGAAGGAGACAGAGTCCCGTACCCTTTGGACCTTTCCCTGTAACTCAGTCCCTGACATGCCGGTAACATCCCAGTAACTTTTCAGGGGATAATGTCCTTAATCTATTGAACCGTTTCCTGTAACTCAGTCCATTACATCCTGCCAATATTCCAGTAATTCTTCAGGGGATACAGTCCCAAACATGTCCTACATTTCACTGTAACACAGTCCCTGACATCCTGGCAGCATCCCAGTAAATCTTCAGGGGATAAAGTCCCTAACCTTTTGAACATTTCGCCTTAACTCTGTCCCTGACGTTCGGGCAACATCCCAGTAAATCTTCAGGGGATAACGTCCCTAACCTGTTGAACATTTCGCTGTAACTCTGTCCCTGATGTCCGGGCAATGTTCCATAATATCTTCAGGGGTTAAGGTACCAAACCCGTAAAATATTTCCCTGTAGCTCAGTTCCTGACAGCAGGGCAACATCCCAAGAAATCTTCAGGGGATACGGTCCCGAACATGTCCAACTTTTCCCTGTAACCCAGTGTCTGTCATCCTGGCAGCTTCCCAGTATCTCTTCAGGGGATAAAGTGCCAAACCTTTTGAACCTTTCCCTGCAACTCTGTCCGTGATGTTTGGGCAATATCCCAGTAAATCTGAAGGAGACAGAGTCCCGTGCCCTTTGGAACTTTCCCTGTAACTCAGTCCCGACATGCCGGTAACATCCCAGTAAATTTTCAGGGGATAATGTCCTTAATCTATTGAACCGTTTCCTGTAACTCAGTCCATTACTTCCTGCCAACATTCCAGTAATTCTTCAGGGGATACAGTCCCAAACATGTCCTACATTTCACTGTAACACAGTCCCTGACATCCTGGCAGCATCCCAGTAAATCTTCAGGGGATAAAGTCCCTAACCTTTTGAACATTTTGCCTTAACTCTGTCCCTGACGTTCGGGCAACATCCCAGTAAATCTTCAGGGGGTAAAGTCTCGAACCTGTTGGACCTTTCCCTGTAACTCAGTCCCTGACGTCTGGGCAATGTTCCATTATATCTTCACGGGTTAAGGTCCCAAAACCGTTGAAAATTTCCCTGCAACCCAGTTCCTGACGTTTAGGCAACACCCCAGTAAATCTTCAGGGGATAATGTCACTAACCTATTGAACCATTTCCTGTAACTCAGTGCCAGACGTCTGGGCAATGTTCCATTATATCTTCAGGGGTTAAGGTCCCAAACCCGTAAAATATTTCCCTGAAGATCAGTTCCTGACAGCAGGGCAACATCCCAAGAAATCTTCTGGGGATACGGTCCCGAACATGTCCAACCTTTCCCTGTAACCCAGTCCCTGTCTTCCTGGCAGCTTCCCAGTATCTCTTCAGGGGATAAAGTGCCTAACCTTTTGAACCTTTCCCTGCAACTCTGTCCCTGATGTTCGGGCAATATCCCAGTAAATCTGAAGGAGACAGAGTCCCGTACCCTTTGGACCTTTCCCTGTAACTCAGTCCCGACATGCCGATAACATCCCAGTAAATATTCAGGGGATAATGTCCTTAATCTATTGAACCGTTTCCTGTAACTCAGTCCATTACTTCCTGCCAATATTCCAGTAATTCTTCAGGGGATACAGTCCCAAACATGTCCTACTTTTCATTGTAACACAGTCCCTGACATCCTGGCAGCATCCCAGTAAATCTTCAGGGGATAAAGTCCCTAACCTTTTGAACATTTCGCCTTAACTCTGTCCCTGACGTTCGGGCAACATCCCAGTAAATCTTCAGGGGATAACGTCCCTAACCTGTTGAACATTTCGTTGTAACTCTGTCCCTGATGTCTGGGCAATGTTCCATTATATCTTCACGGGTTAAGGTCCCAAAACCGTCGAAAATTTCCCTGTAACTCAGTTCCTGACGTTTAGGCAACAACCCAGTAAATCTTCAGGGGATTATGTCACTAACCTATTGAACCATTTCCTGTGACTCAGTGCCTGACGTCTGGGCAATGTTCCATTATATCTTCAGGGGTTAAGGTCCCAAACCCGTAAAATATTTCCCTGAAGATCTGTTCCTGACAGCAGGGCAACATCCCAAGAAATCTTCTGGGGATACGGTCCCGAACATGTCCAACCTTTCCCTGTAACCCAGTCCCTGTCATCCTGGCAGCTTCCCAGTATCTCTTCAGGGGATAAAGTGCCTAACCTTTTGAACCTTTCCCTGCAACTCTGTCCCTGATGTTCGGGCAATATCCCAGTAAATCTGAAGGAGACAGAGTCCCGTACCCTTTGGACCTTTCCCTGTAACTCAGTCCCTGACATGCCGGTAACATCCCAGTAAATTTTCAGGGGATAATGTCCTTAATCTATTGAACCGTTTCCTGTAACTCAGTCCATTACATCCTGCCAATATTCCAGTAATTCTTCAGGGGATACAGTCCCAAACATGTCCTACATTTCACTGTAACACAGTCCCTGACATCCTGGCAGCATCCCAGTAAATCTTCAGGGGATAAAGTCCCTAACCTTTTGAACATTTCGCCTTAACTCTGTCCCTGACGTTCGGGCAACATCCCAGTAAATCTTCAGGGGATAACGTCCCTAACCTGTTGAACATTTCGCTGTAACTCTGTCCCTGATGTCTGGGCAATGTTCCATAATATCTTCAGGGGTTAAGGTACCAAACCCGTAAAATATTTCCCTGTAGCTCAGTTCCTGACAGCAGGGCAACATCCCAAGAAATCTTCAGGGGATATGGTCCCGAACATGTCCAACTTTTCCCTGTAACCCAGTGTCTGTCATCCTGGCAGCTTCCCAGTATCTCTTCAGGGGATAAAGTGCCAAACCTTTTGAACCTTTCCCTGCAACTCTGTCCGTGACGTTTGGGCAATATCCCAGTAAATCTGAAGGAGACAGAGTCCCGTGCCCTTTGGACCTTTCCCTGTAACTCAGTCCCGACATGCCGGTAACATCCCAGTAAATTTTCAGGGGATAATGTCCTTAATCTATTGAACCGTTTCCTGTAACTCAGTCCATTACTTCCTGCCAACATTCCAGTAATTCTTCAGGGGATACAGTCCCAAACATGTCCTACATTTCACTGTAACACAGTCCCTGACATCCTGGCAGCATCCCAGTAAATCTTCAGGGGATAAAGTCCCTAACCTTTTGAACATTTTGCCTTAACTCTGTCCCTGACGTTCGGGCAACATCCCAGTAAATCTTCAGGGGATAAAGTCTCGAACCTGTTGGACCTTTCCCTGTAACTCAGTCCCTGACGTCTGGGCAATGTTCCATTATATCTTCACGGGTTAAGGTCCCAAAACCGTCGAAAATTTCCCTGCAACCCAGTTCCTGACGTTTAGGCAACACCCCAGTAAATCTTCAGGGGATAATGTCACTAACCTATTGAACCATTTCCTGTAACTCAGTGCCAGACGTCTGGGCAATGTTCCATTATATCTTCAGGGGTTAAGGTCCCAAACCCGTAAAATATTTCCCTGAAGATCAGTTCCTGACAGCAGGGCAACATCCCAAGAAATCTTCAGGGGATACGGTCCCGAACATGTCCAACTTTTCCCTGTAACCCAGTCCCTGTCATCCTGGCAGCTTCCCAGTATCGTCAGGGGATAAAGTGCCTAACCTTTTGAACCTTTCCCTGCAACTCTGTCCCTGATGTTTGGGCAATATCCCAGTAAATCTGAAGGAGACAGAGACCCGTACCCTTTGGACCTTTCCCTGTAACTCAGTCCCTGACATGCCGGTAACATCCCAGTAAATTTTCAGGGGATAATGTCCTTAATCTATTGAACCGTTTCCTGTAACTCAGTCCATTACTTCCTGCCAACATTCCAGTAATTCTTCAGGGGATACAGTCCCAAACATGTCCTATATTTCACTGTAACACAGTCCCTGACATCCTTGCAGCATCCCAGTAAATCTTCAGGGGGTAAAGTCCCTAACCTTTTGAACATTTTGCCTTAACTCTGTCCCTGACGTTCGGGCAACATCCCAGTAAATCTTCAGGGGATAACGTCCCTAACCTGTTGAACATTTCGCTGTAACTCTGTCCCTGATGTCTGGGCAATGTTCCGCTATATTTTCAGGCGTTAAGGTCCCAAACACTTCAAAAACTTCCCTGCAACTCAGTTTCTGACGTCCAGGCAACATCCCAGTAAATCTTCAGGGGATAACGTCACTAATCTATTGAACCTTTTCCTGTAACTCAGTCCCTGATGTCTGGTCAATGTCCCAAACCTATTGAACCTTTTCCTGCCACTCAGTCCCTGACATTCGGGCAACATCCCAGTAAATCTTCAGGGAAAAAAAGTTCCAAACCTGTTGAAAGTTTTCGCTATAACTCAATGCCTGAAGTATAGGCAACATCACAGTACATCTTCAGGGGACAAAGTCACGAACCTGTTGTATCTTTCTCTGTAAATCAGTCTCTGACATCTCCGTAACATCCCAGTAAAATTTTAGGTGATAACGTCACTAACCTATTGAACCTTTTCCAGTTACTCAGTCCCTGACGTCCAGGCAATATCCCAGTAAATCTTCAGGCAATAAAGTCTCAAAACTGTTGAATGTTTTCCCTGTCACTAAGTCCCTGACGTCCGGGCAACATACCAGTTAAACTTCAGGGGATAGAGTACCGAACCTGTTCACCCTTTCCCTGTCACTTATTTCCTGACGTCCAGGCAACATCACAATACATCTTCAGGGGATAAACTCCCAAACCTGTTGAATGTTTGCACTGTCATTAAGTCCCTGATGTCCGAGCATGACCCAGTAAATGTTCAGGGTATAGAGTCCCGAACCTGTTGACACTTTCCCTGAAACTCAGTTCCTGACGTCCAGGCAACATCCCACTAAATCTTGACCGGATAAAGTCATGAACCTGTTGTACCTTACCCTGTAAATCAGTCCCTGTCATCCTAGCATGTCCCAGTAAATCTTCAGGGGACAAAGTCCCGAACCTGTTGTATCTTTTTCTGTAAATAAGTCTCTGACATCTCGGTAACATCGCAGTAAATTTTTAGGGGATCAAGTCTCAAACCTGTTGAACGTTTTCCCTGTCACTAAGTACCTGACGTTTGGGCAACATTCCAGTAAATATTCAGGGGATAGAGTCCCAAACCTTTTGACCCTTTCTCTGTCACTCATTTCCCGACGTCGAGGCAACATCCCAGTAAATCTTCAGGGAATAAACTGCCAAACCTGTTGAATGTTTGCCCTGTCACTAAGATTCTGATGTCCGGGCAACATCCCATTAAATATTCAGGGGATAGAGTCACGAACCTGTTGATACTTTCCATGTAACTCAGTTCCTTACGTCCAGGCAACATCAGAGTACATCTTCAGGGGATAAAGTCCCTAACGTATCGAACCTTTCACAGTAAATCTGTAATGACGTCCAGGCAAAGTCGCAGTAAATCTTCAGGGTATAGAGTCGCGAACCTGTTGATCTTTTCTCTGTAACTCAGTTCCTGATGTCCAGGCAACATCCCAGTAAATCTTCACCAGATAAAGTCATGAATATGTTGTATCTTTCCCTGTAAATAAGTCCATGACGTCCAAGTACGTCCCAGTAAATATTCAGGGGATAAAGTCTCGAACCTGTTGGACCTTTCCCTGTAACTCAGTCCCTGACATCTGGGCAATGTTCCATGATATCTTCAGGGGATAAAGTCCCATACCTTTGGACCTTTCTCTGTAACTCAGTCCCTAACATCCCGGTAACATCCCAGTCAATTTTCAGGAGATAACATCCTTAATCTATTGAACTGTTTCATGTAACTAAGTAAATGACTTCCTGCAAACATTCCAGTAATTCGTCAGGGGATACGGTCCCGAACATGTCCAACCATTTCCTGTAACCCAGGACCTGACAACCTGGCAGCATCCCAGTAAATCTTCAGGGGATAAAGTCCCTAACCTATTGAAAATTTCACCGTAACTCTGTCCCTGACGTCCAGGCAACATCGCAGTAAATCTTCAGGGTATAGAGTCCCGAAACTGTTGATCATTTCCCTGTAACACAGTCCCTGACATCTGGCAGCATCCCAGTAAATCTTCAGTGGATAATTCCCAAACCTGTTGAATGTTTTCCCTGTAACTCAGACCCTGACATCTGGGCAATGTTCCATGATATTGTAAGGGGTTAAGGTCACAAACCTGTCGAAAATTTCCCTGTAACTCAGTTCCTGAAATCAGGACAATATCCCAAGAGATCATCAGGGGATAAAGTCACGTACCTTTAGGAATTTTACCTGTAACTCAGTCCCTGACATCCCGGTAACATCCCAGTCAATTTTCAGGGGATAACGTCCTTAATTTATTAAACCGTTTCTTGTAACTCAGTCCATGACTTCCTGCCTACTGTCCTGTAATTCTTCAGGGGATACGGTCCCGAACATGTCCAACCTTTCCCTGTAACCCAGTCCCTGACATCTTGGAAGCATCCCAGTAAATCCTCAGAAGATGAAGTCCCGAACCTTTTGAATCTTTCGCCGTAACTCTGTCCCTGATGTCCAGGCAACATCCCAGTAAATATTCAGGGAATAAAGTCCCAAACCTGTTGAAAGTTTTCCCTGTCACTAAGTCCCTGACATCCGGGCAACATACCAGTTAAACTTCAGGGGATAGAGTACCGAACCTGTTCACCCTTTCTCTGTAACTCAGTTCCTGACGTCCAAACAACATCCCAATAAATCTTCACCGGATAAAGTCCTGACCTGTTGCATCTTTCCCTGTAAATGAATCCCTGACGTCCGAGCACATCCCAGTAAATCTTCAGGGGATAAAGTCTCTAATCAGTTGGACCTTTCCCTGTAACTCAGTCCATGACGTCTGGGCAATTTTCCATTATATCTTCAGGGGTTAAGGATCCAAACCCATCAGAAATTTCCCAGTAACTAATTTCCTGACGTCAGGGCAAAATCTCAAGAAATCTTCAGGGGATAAAGTCCCGTACCTTTTGGACCTTTCCCTGTGACTCAGTCCCTGACATCCCGGTTACATCCGAGTCAATTTTCAGGAGATATCGTCCTTAATCTATTGAATTTTTTCCTATAACTCAGTCCATGACTTCCTGCCAACATTCCAGTAAATCTTCAGGGGATAACATCCCGAACCTATTGAATCCTTTCCTGTAACTCAGTCCCTGACAGCCGGGAAACATCCCAGTAAATCTACAGGGTATAAAGTTCCGAACCTGTTGACCCTTTCTCAGTAACTATGTCCCTGACGTCCAGGCAACATCCCAGTAAATCTTCAGGGAATAAAGTCGCAAACCTGTTCAACGTTTTCCCTGTCACTAAGTCCGTGAGGTCCGGGCAACATACCATTTAAATTTCAGGGGATAGAGACCCGAACCTGTTGACCATTTCCCTTTAACTCAGTTCCTGACGTCAAGACAACATCCCAGTAAATCTTCACCGGATAAAGTCCTGAACCTCTTACATCTTTCCCTGTAAATCAGTCCCTGATGTCTGAGAACATCCCAGTAAATCTTCAGCGGATAAAGTCTCGAACCTGTTGGACCTTTCCATGTAACTCAGTTCCTGACGTCCAGGCAACATCCCAGGAAATCTTCAGGGGATAAAGTCCCGAACCTGTTGTATCTTTCCCTGACGTCTCGGTAACATCGCAGTAAATTTTCAGGGCATATCGTCACTAACCTATTGAACCTTTTCCTGTAAGTAAGTCCCTGACATTCTAGCAACATCCCAGTAAATCTTCAGAGGTAAAGTCCAGAACTTGTTGAAAGTTTTCCCTTTCACTAAGTCCCTGACATCCGGGCAACATCCCAGTAAATATTAAGGGGATACAATCCCATACCCTTTGGACGTTTCCCCATAACTCAGTCCCTGACATCCCTGCAACATCCCAGTCAATTTTGAGGGGATAATGTCCTTAATCTATTGAACCGTTTCCTGTAACTCAGTCCATGACTTCCTGCCAACAGTCCAGTAATTCTTCAGGGGATACGGTCACGAAAATATCCTACCTTTCGCTGGAACCCAGTCACTGATGTCTTGGAAGCATCCCAGTAAATCTTCAGGGAATAAAGTCCCTAACGTTTTGAACCTTTCGCCGTAACTCTATCCCTGACGTTCGGGCAACATCCTAGTAAATCTTCAGGGGATAACGTACTTAACCTATTCAACCTTTCGCTGTAACTCTGTCCCTGATATCCAGGCAACATCCCAGTAAATCTTCAGGGAATAAAATCCCAAACCTGTTGAATGTATGCCCTGCAACTCAGTCCCTGAAGTACGGGCAACATCACAGGACATCTTGAGTGGATAAAGTCCCAAAATTGTTGAACGTTTTCCCTGTCACTAAGTACCTGGTGTCCAGGCAACATTCCAGTAAATATTCAGAGGATAGAGTCCCGAACCTGTTGACCCTTTCTATGTCACTCATTTCCTGACGTCGATGCAACATCCCAGTAAATCGTCAGGGGATAAACTCCCAAACCTGTTGAATGTTTGCCCTGCCATTAAGTCCCTGACGTCTGAGCACGTCCAAGTAAATATTCAGGGGATAGAGTCCTGAACCATTTGACCCTTTCCATTGAACTCAGTTCCTGACGTCCGGGCAACATCCCAGTAAATCTTCACCGGATGAAGACCTGAACATGTCGCATCTTTCACTGTAAATAAGTCCCAGACATCCGAGGACATCCCAGTTAATCTTCAGGGGATAATGTCTCGGACCTGTTGGACCTTTTCCTGAAACTCAGTCTCTGACATCCGGGCAACATCCCAGTAAATCTTCAGGGAAAAAAAGTCCCAAACCTGTTGAAAGTTTTCGCTATAACTCAATGCCTGAAGTACAAGCAACATCACAGTACATCTTCAGGGGAAAAAGTCACGAACCTGTTGTATCTTTCTCTGTAAATCAGTCTCTGACATCTCCGTAACATCCCAGTAAATTTTTAGGGGATAACGTCACTAACCTATTGAACCTTTTCCTGTTACTCAGTCCCTGACGTCCAGGCAACATCCCAGTAAATCTTCAGGCAATAAAGTCTCAAAACTGTTCAACGTTTTCCCTGTCACTAAGTACCTGACGTTCAGGCAACATTCCAGTAAATATTCAGGGCATGGAGTCCCGAACCTGTTGATCCTTTCCCTGTCACTTATTTCCTGACATCCAGGCAACATCACAGTACATCTTCAGGGGATAAACTCCCAAACCTGTTGAATGTTTGCACTGTCATTAAGTCCCTGATGTCCGAGCATGACCCAGTAAATGTTCAGGGTATAGAGTCCCGAACCTGTTGACACTTTCCCTGAAACTCAGTTCCTGACGTCCAGGCAACATCCCACTAAATCTTGACCGGATAAAGTCATGAACCTGTTGTATCTTACCCTGTAAATCAGTCCCTGTCATCCAACCATGTCCCAGTAAATCTTCAGGGGATAAAGTCTCAAACCTGTTGGACCTTTCCCTGCAACTCAGTTCCTGACGTCGAGGCAACATCCCAGTAAATCTTCAGGGGATAAACTGCCAAACCTGTTGAATGTTTGCCCTGTCACTAAGATTCTGAGGTCCGGGAAACATCCCATTAAATATTCAGGGGATAAAGTCACGAACCTGTTGATACTTTCCATGTAACTCAGTTCCTTACGTCCAGGCAACATCAGAGTACATCTTCAGGAGATAAAGTCCCTAACGTATCGAACCTTTCACAGTTAATCTCTAATGACGTCCAGGCAAAGTCGCAGTAAATCTTCAGGGTATAGAGTCGCGAACCTGTTGATCCTTTCTCTGTAACTCAGTTCCTGATGTCCAGGCAACATCCCAGTAAATCTTCACCAGATAAAGTCATGAATATGTTGTATCTTACCCTGTAAATAAGTCCATGAAGTCCAAGTACGTCCCAGTAAATCTTCAGGGGATAAAGTCTCCAACCTGTTGGACCTTTCCCTGTAACTCAGTCCCTGACGTCTGGGCAATGTTCCATGATATCTTCAGGGGATAAAGTCCCAAACCCGTCAAAAATTTCCCTGCAACTCAGTTCCTGACATCCAGGCAACATCCCAGTAAATCTTCAGAGGATAAAGTCACAAACCCATTGAACCTTTTCCTGCAACTGAGTACCTGACGTCTGGGCAATGTTCCATTATATCTTCAGGGGATAAAGTCCCATACCTTTGGACCTTTCCCTGTAACTCAGTCCCTAACATCCCGGTAACATCCCAGTCAATTTTCAAAGGATAACATCCTTAATCTATTGAACTGTTTCATGTAACTAAGTGCATGACTTCCTGCAAACATTCCAGTAATTCGTCAGGGGATACGGTCCCGAACATGTCCAACCATTTCCTGTAACCCAGGACTTGACAACCTGGCAGCATCCCAGTAAATCTTCAGGGGATAAAGTCCCTAACCTATTGAATATTTCACCATAACTCTGTCCCTGACGTCCAGGCAACATCGCAGTAAATCTTCAGAGTATAGAGTCCCGAAACTGTTGATCCTTTCCCTGTAACACAGTCCCTGACATCTGGAAGCATCCCAGTAAATCTTCAGTGGATAATTCCCAAACCTGTTGAATGTTTTCCCTGTAACTCAGACCCAGACATCTGGGCAATGTTCCATGATATTGTAAAGGGTTAAGGTCACAAACCTGTCGAAAATTTCCCTGTAACTCAGTTCCTGACATCAGGGCAACATCCCAAGAGATCATCAGGGGATAAAGTCCCGTAACTTTTGGACTTTTACCTGTAACTCAGTCCCTGACATCCCGGTAACATCCCAGTCAATTTTCAGGGGATAACGTCCTTAATTTATTGAACCGTTTCTTGTAACTCAGTCCATGACTTCCTGCCTACTCTCCTGTAATTCTTCAGGGGATACGGTCCCGAACATGTCCAACCTTTCCCTGTAACCCAGTCCCTGACATCCTGGAAGCATCCCAGTAAATCTTCAGAAGATGAAGTCCCGAACCTTTTGAAACTTTCGCCGTAACTCTGTCCCTGATGTCCAGGCAACATCCCAGTAAATATTCAGGAAATAAAGTCCCTAATCTGTTGAAAGTTTTCCCTGTCACTAAGTCCCTGACGTCCGGGCAACATACCAGTTAAACTTCAGGGGATAGAGTACCGAACCTGTTCACCCTTTCCCTGTAACTCATTTCCTGACGTCCAGGCTACATCCCAGTAAATCTTCACCGGATAAAGTATTGAACCTGTTGCATCTTTCCCTGTAAATCTGTCCCTGAATTCCGAGCACCACCCAGTAAATCTTCAGGGGATAAAGTTTCGAACCTGTTGGACCTTTCCCTGTAACTCAGTCCCTGACGTCTGGGCAATGTTCCATTATATCTTCAGGGGTTAAGGTCCCAAAACCGTTGAAAATTTCCCTGTAACTCAGTTCCTGACGTCCAGGCAACACCCCAGTAAATCTTCAGGAGATAATGTCACTAATCTATTGAACCTTTTCCTGTAACTCAGTGCCTGACGTCTGGGCAATGTTCCATTATATCTTCAGGGGTTAAGGTCCCAAACCCGTAAAATATTTCCCTGTAGACCAGTTCCTGACAGCAGGGCAACATCCCAAGAAATCTTCAGGGGATACGGTCCCGAACATCTCCAAACTTTCCCTGTAACCCAGTCCCTGTCATCCTGGCAGCTTCCCAGTATCTCTTCAGGGGATAAAATGCCTAACCTTTTGAACCTTTCCCTGCAACTCTGTACCTGATGTTCGGGCAATATCCCAGTAAATCTGAAGGAGACAGAGTCCAGTACCCTTTGGACCTTTCCGTGTAACTCAGTCCCTGACATGCCGGTAACATCCCAGTAAATTTTCAGCGGATAATGTCCTTAATCTATTGAACCATTTCCTGTAACTCAGTCCATTACTTCCTGCCAACATCCCAGTAAATCTTCAGGGGATAACATCCCTAACCTGTTGAACATGTCGCTGTAACTCTGTCCCTGATGTCTGGGCAATGTTCCATTATATCTTCAGGGGTTAAGGTCCCTAACCCGTAAAATATTTCCCTGTAGCTCAGTTCCTGACAGCAGGGCAACATCCCAAGAAATCTTCAGGGGATATGGTCCCGAACATGTCCAACTTTTCCCTGTAACCCAGTCCCTGTCATCCTGGCAGCTTCCCAGTATCTCTTCATGGGATGAAGTGCCTAACCTTTTGAACCTTTCCCTGCAAATCTGTCCCTGATGTTTGGGCAATATCCCAGTAAATCTGAAGGAGACAGAGTCCCGTACCCTTTGGACCTTTCCCTGTAACTCAGTCCCTGACATGCCGGTAACATCCCAGTAAATTTTCAGGGGATAATGTCCTTAATCTATTGAACCGTTTCCTGTAACTCAGTCCATTACTTCCTGCCAACATTCCAGTAATTCTTCAGGAGATACAGTCCCAAACATGTCCTACATTTCACTGTAACACAGTCCCTGACATCCTGGCAGCATCCCAGTAAATCTTCAGGGGATAAAGTCCCTAACCTTTTGAACATTTTGCCTTAACTCTGTCCCTGACGTTCGGGCAACATCCCAGTAAATCTTCAGGGCATAAAGTCTCGAACCTGTTGGACCTTTCCCTGTAACTCAGTCCCTGACGTCTGGGCAATGTTCCATTATATCTTCACGGGTTAAGGTCCCAAAACCGTCGAAAATTTCCCTGTAACTCAGTTCCTGACGTTTAGGCAACACCCCAGTAAATCTTCAGGGGATAATGTCACTAACCTATTGAACCATTTCCTGTAACTCAGTGCCTGACGTCTGGGCAATGTTCCATTATATCTTCAGGGGTTAAGGTCCCAAGCCCGTAAAATATTTCCCTGAAGATCAGTTCCTGACAGCAGGGCAACATCCCAAGAAATCTTCTGGGGATACGGTCCCGAACATGTCCAACCTTTCCCTGTAACCCAGTCCCTGTCTTCCTGGCAGCTTCCCAGTATCTCTTCAGGGGATAAAGTGCCTAACCTTTTGAACCTTTCCCTGCAACTCTGTCCCTGATGTTTGGGCAATATCCCAGTAAATCTGAAGGAGACAGAGTCCCGTACCCTTTGGACCTTTCCCTGTAACTCAGTCCCGACATGCCGGTAACATCCCAGAAAATTTTCAGGGGATAATGTCCTTAATCTATTGAACCGTTTCCTGTAACTCAGTCCATTACTTCCTGCCAACATTCCAGTAATTCTTCAGGGGATACAGTCCCAAACATGTCCTACATTTCACTGCAACACAGTCCCTGACATCCTGGCAGCATCCCAGTAAATCTTCACGGGATAAAGTCACTAACCTTTTGAACATTTCGCCATAACTCTGTTCCTGACGTTCGGGCAACATCCCAGTAAATCTTCAGGGCATAAAGTCTCGAACCTGTTGGACCTTTCCCTGTAACTCAGTCCCTGACGTCTGAACAATGTTCCATTATATCTTCACGGGTTAAGGTCCCAAAACCGTCGAAGATTTCCCTGTAACTCAGTTCCTGACGTTTAGGCAACACCCCAGTAAATCTTCAGGGGATAATGTCACTAACCTATTGAACCATTTCCTGTAACTCAGTGCCTGACGTCTGGGCAATGTTCCATTATATCTTCAGGGGTTAAGGTCCCATGCCCGTAAAATATTTCCCTGAAGATCAGTTCCTGACAGCAGGGCAACATCCCAAGAAATCTTCTGGGGATACAGTCCCGAACATGTCCAACCTTTCCCTGTAACACAGTCCCTGTCATCCTGGCAGCTTCCCAGTATCTCTTCAGGGGATAAAGTGCCTAACCTTTTGAACCTTTCCCTGCAACTCTGTCCCTGATGTTTGGGCAATATCCCAGTAAATCTGAAGGAGACAGAGTCCCGTACGTTTTGGAACTTTCCCTGTAACTCAGTCCCGACATGCCGGTAACATCCCAGAAAATTTTCAGGGGATAATGTCCTTAATCTATTGAACCGTTTCCTGTAACTCAGTCCATTACTTCCTGCCAACATTCCAGTAATTCTTCAGGGGATACAGTGCCAAACATGTCCTACATTTCACTGTAACACAGTCCCTGACATCATGGCAGCATCCCAGTAAATCTTCAGGGGATAAAGTCCCTAACCTTTTGAACATTTTGCCTTAACTCTGTCCCTGACGTTTGGGCAACATCCCAGTAAATCTTCAGGGGATAAAGTCTCGAACCTGTTGGACCTTTCCCTGTAACTCAGTCCTTGACGTCTGGGCAATGTTCCATTATATCTTCACGGGTTAAGGTCCCAAAACCGTCGAACATTTCCCTGTAACTCAGTTCCTGACGTTTAGGCAACACCCCAGTAAATCTTCAGGGGATAATGTCACTAACCTATTGAACCATTTCCTGTAACTCAGTGCCTGACGTCTGGGCAATGTTCCATTATATCTTCAGGGGTTAAGGTCCCAAACCCGTAAAATATTTCCCTGAAGATCAGATCCTGACAGCAGGGCAACATCCCAAGAAATCTTCAGGGGATACGGTCCCGAACATGTCCAACTTTTCCCTGTAACCCAGTCCCTGTCAACCTGGCAGCTTCCCAGTATCTCTTCAGGGGATGAAGTGCCTAACCTTTTGAACCTTTCCCTGCAACTCTGTCCCTGATGTTTGGGAAATATCCCAGTAAATCTGAAGGAGACAGAGTCCCGTACCCTTTGGACCTTTCCCTGTAACTCAGTCCCTGACATGCCGGTTACATCCCAGTAAATTTTCAGGTGATAATGTCCTTAATCTATTGAACCGTTTCCTGTAACTCAGTCCATTACTTCCTGCCAACATTCCAGTAATTCTTCAGGGGATACAGTCCCAAACATGTCCTACATTTCAGTGTAACACAGTCACTGACATCCTGGCAGCATCCCAGTAAATCTTCAGGGGATAAAGTCCCTAACCTTTTGAACATTTTGCCTTAACTCTGTCCCTGACGTTTGGGCAACATCCCAGTAAATCTTCAGGGGATAAAGTCTCGAACCTGTTGGACCTTTCCCTGTAACTCAGTCCCTGACGTCTGAGCAATGTTCCATTATATCTTCACGGGTTAAAGTCCCAAAACCGTCGAAAATTTCCCTGTAACTCAGTTCCTGACATGCCGGTAACATCCCAGTAAATTTTCAGGGGATAATGTCCTTAATCTATTGAACCGTTTCCTGTAACTCAGTCCATTACTTCCTGCCAATATTCCAGTAATTCTTCAGGGGATACAGTCCCAAACATGTCCTACATTTCACTGTAACACAGTCCCGGACATCCTGGCAGCATCCCAGTAAATCTTCAGGGGATAAAGTCCCTAACCTTTTGAACATTTTGCCTTAACTCTGTCCCTGACGTTCGGGCAACATCCCAGTAAATCTTCAGGGGATAACGTCCCTAACCTGTTGAACATGTCGCTGTAACTCTGTCCCTGATGTCTGGGCAATGTTCCATTATATCTTCAGGGGGTAAGGTCCCTAACCCGTAAAATATTTCCCTGTAGCTCAGTTCCTGACAGCAGGGCAACATCCCAAGAAATCTTCAGGGGATACGGTCCCGAACATGTCCAACCTTTCCCTGTAACCCAGTCCCTGTCATCCTGGCAGCTTCCCAGTATCTCTTCAGGGGATGAAGTGCCTAACCTTTTGAACCTTTCCCTGCAACTCTGTCCCTGATGTTTGGGCAATATCCCAGTAAATCTGAAGGAGATAGAGACCCGTACCCTTTGGACCTTTCCCTGTAACTCAGTCCCTGACATGCCGGTAACATCCCAGTAAATTTTCAGGGGTTAATGTCCTTAATCTATTGAACCGTTTCCTGTAACTCAGTCCATTACTTCCTGCCAACATTCCAGTAATTCTTCAGGGGATACAGTCCCAAACATGTCCTACATTTCAGTGTAACACAGTCCCTGACATCCTGGCAGCATCCCAGTAAATCTTCAGGGGATAAAGTCCCTAACCTTTTGAACATTTTGCCTTAACTCTGTCCCTGACGTTTGGGCAACATCCCAGTAAATCTTCAGGGGATAAAGTCTCGAACCTGTTGGACCTTTCCCTATAACTCAGTCCCTGACGTCTGGGCAATGTTCCATTATATCTTCACGGGTTAAGGTCCCAAAACCGTCGAAAATTTCCCTGTAACTCTGTTCCTGACGTTTAGGCAACACCCCAGTAAATCTTCAGGGGATAATGTCACTAACCTATTGAACCATTTCCTGTAACTCAGTGCCTGACGTCTGGGCAATGTTCCATTATATCTTCAGGGGTTAAGGTCCCAAACCCGTAAAATATTTCCCTGAAGATAAGTTCCTGACAGTAGGGCAGCATCCCAAGAAATCTTCAGGGGATACGGTTCCGAACATGTCCAACTTTTCCCTGTAACCCAGTCCTTGTCAACATGGCAGCTTCCCAGTATCTCTTCAGGGGATGAAGTGCCTAACCTTTTGAACCTTTCCCTGCAACTCTGTCCCTGATGTTTGGGCAATATCCCAGTAAATCTGAAGGAGACAGAGTCCCGTACCCTTTGGACCTTTCCCTGTAACTCAGTCCCTGACATGCCGGTAACATCCCAGTAAATTTTCAGGGGATAATGTCCTTAATCTATTGAACCATTTACTGTAACTCAGTCCATTACTTCCTGCCAACATTCCAGTAATTCTTCAGGGGATACAGTCCCAAACATGTCCTACATTTCACTGTAACACAGTCCCTGACATCCTGGCAGCATCCCAGTAAATCTTCAGGGGATAAAGTCACTAACCTTTTGAACATTTCGCCATAACTCTGTTCCTGACGTTCGGGCAACATCCCAGTAAATCTTCAGGGCATAAAGTCTCGAACCTGTTGGACCTTTCCCTGTAACTCAGTCCCTTACGTCTGGGCAATGTTCCATTATATCTTCACGGGTTAAGGTCCCAAAACCGTCGAAAATGTCCCTGTAACTCAGTTCCTGACGTTTAGGCAACACCCCAGTAAATCTTCAGGGGATAATGTCACTAACCTATTGAACCATTTCCTGTAACTCAGTGCCTGACGTCTGGGCAATGTTCCATTATATCTTCAGGGGTTAAGGTCCCAAGCCCGTAAAATATTTCCCTGAAGATCAGTTCCTGACAGCAGGGCAACATCCCAAGAAATCTTCTGGGGATACGGTCCCGAACATGTCCAACCTTTCCCTGTAACCCAGTCCCTGTCATCCTGGCAGCTTCCCAGTATCTCTTCAGGGGATAAAGTGCCTAACCTTTTGAACCTTTCCCTGCAACTCTGTCCCTGATGTTTGGGCAATATCCCAGTAAATCTGAAGGAGACAGAGTCCCGTACCCTTTGGACATTTCCCTGTAACTCAGTCCCTGACATGCCGGTAACATCCCAGTAAATTTTCAGGGGATAATGTCCTTAATCTATTGAACCGTTTCCTGTAACTCAGTCCATTACTTCCTGCCAACATTCCAGTAATTCTTCAGGGGATACAGTCCCAAACATGTCCTACATTTCACTGTAACACAGTCCCTGACATCCTGGCAGCATCCCAGTAAATCTTCACGGGATAAAGTCACTAACCTTTTGAACATTTCGCCATAACTCTGTTCCTGACGTTCGGGCAACATCCCAGTAAATCTTCAGGGCATAAAGTCTCGAACCTGTTGGACCTTTCCCTGTAACTCAGTCCCTTACGTCTGGGCAATTTTCCATTATATCTTCACGGGTTAAGGTCCCAAAACCGTCGAAAATTTCCCTGTAACTCAGTTCCTGACGTTTAGGCAACACCCCAGTCAATCTTCAGGGGATAATGTCACTAACCTATTGAACCATTTCCTGTAACTCAGTGCCTGACGTCTGGGCAATGTTCCATTATATCTTAAGGGGTTAAGGTCCCAAGCCCGTAAAATATTTCCCTGAAGATCAGTTCCTGACAGCAGGGCAACATCCCAAGAAATCTTCTGGGGATACGGTCCCGAACATGTCCAACCTTTCCCTGTAACCCAGTCCCTGTCATCCTGGCAGCTTCCCAGTATCTCTTCAGGGGATAAAGTGCCTAACCTTTTAAACCTTTCCCTGCAACTCTGTCCCTGATGTTTGGGCAATATCCCAGTAAATCTGCAGGAGACAGAGTCCCGTACCCTTTGGACCTTTCCCTGTACTGAGTCCCGACATGCCGGTAACATCCCAGAAAATTTTCAGGGGATAATGTCCTTAATCTATTGAACCGTTTCCTGTAACTCAGTCCATTACTTCCTGCCAACATTCCAGTAATTCTTCAGGGGATACAGTCCCAAACATGTCCTACATTTCACTGTAACACAGTCCCTGACATCCTGGCAGCATCACAGTAATTCTTCAGGGGATAAAGTCACTAACCTTTTGAACATTTCGCCATAACTCTGTTCCTGACGTTCGGGCAACATCCCAGTAAATCTTCAGGGCATAAAGTCTCGAACCTGTTGGACCTTTCCCTGTAACTCAGTCCCTGACGTCTGGGCAATGTTCCATTATATCTTCACGGGTTAAGGTCCCAAAACCGTCGAAAATTTCCCTGTAACTCAGTTCCTGACGTTTAGGCAACACCCCAGTAAATCTTCAGGGGATAATGTCACTAACCTATTGAACCATTTCCTGTAACTCAGTGCCTGACGTCTGGGCAATGTTCCATTATATCTTCAGGGGTTAAGGTCCCAAGCCCGTAAAATATTTCCCTGAAGATCAGTTCCTGACAGCAGGGCAACATCCCAAGAAATCTTCTGGGGATACGGTCCCGAACATGTCCAACCTTTCCCTGTAACCCAGTCCCTGTCATCCTGGCAGCTTCCCAGTATCTCTTCAGGGGATAAAGTGCCTAACCTTTTGAACCTTTCCCTGCAACTCTGTCCCTGATGTTTGGGCAATATCCCAGTAAATCTGAAGGAGACAGAGTCCCGTACCCTTTGGACCTTTCCCTGTAACTCAGTCCCGACATGCCGGTAACATCCCAGAAAATTTTCAGGGGATAATGTCCTTAATCTATAGAACCGTTTCCTGTAACTCAGTCCATTACTTCCTGCCAACATTCCAGTAATTCTTCAGGGGATACAGTCCCAAACATGTCCTACATTTTACTGTAACACAGTCCCTGACATCCTGGCAGCATCCCAGTAAATCTTCAGGGGATAAAGTCCCTAACCTTTTGAACATTTTGCCTTAACTCTGTCCCTGACGTTCGGGCAACATCCCAGTAAATCTTCAGGGGATAACGTCCCTAACCTGTTGAACATGTCGCTGTAACTCTGTCCCTGATGTCTGGCCAATGTTCCATTGTATCTTCAGGGGTTAAGGTCCCAAACCCGTAAAATATTTCCCTGTAGCTCAGTTCCTGACAGCAGGGCAACATCCCAAGAAATCTTCAGGGGAAACGGTCCCGAACATGTCCAACTTTTCCCTGTAACGCAGTCCCTGTCATCCTGGCAGCTTCCCAGTATCTCTTCAGGGGATGAAGTGCCTAACCTTTTGAACCTTTCCCTGCAACTCTGTCCCTGATGTTTGGGCAATATCCCAGTAAATCTGAAGGAGACAGAGTCCCGTACCCTTTGGACCTTTCCCTGTAACTCAGTCCCTGACATGCCGGTAACATCCCAGTAAATTTTCAGGGGATAATGTCCTTAATCTATTGAACCGTTTCCTGTAACTCAGTCCATTACTTCCTGCCAACATTCCAGTAATTCTTCAGGGGATACAGTCCCAAACATGTCCTACATTTCACTGTAACACAGTCCCTGACATCCTGGCAGCATCCCAGTAAATCTTCAGGGGATAAAGTCCCTAACCTTTTGAACATTTTGCCTTAACTCTGTCCCTGACGTTTGGGCAACATCCCAGTAAATCTTCAGGGGATAAAGTCTCGAACCTGTTGGACCTTTCCCTGTAACTCAGTCCCTGACGTCTGGGCAATGTTCCATTATATCTTCACGGGTTAAGGTCCCAAAACCGTCGAACATTTCCCTGTAACTCAGTTCCTGACGTTTAGGCAACACCCCAGTAAATCTTCAGGGGATAATGTCACTAACCTATTGAACCATTTCCTGTAACTCAGTGCCTGACGTCTGGGCAATGTTCCATTATATCTTCAGGGGTTAAGGTCCCAAACCCGTAAAATATTTCCCTGAAGATCATTTCCTGACAGCAGGGCAACATCCCAAGAAATCTTCAGGGGATACGGTCCCGAACATGTCCAACTTTTCCCTGTAACCCAGTCCCTGTCAACCTGGCAGCTTCCCAGTATCTCTTCAGGGGATGAAGTGCCTAACCTTTTGAACCTTTCCCTGCAATTCTGTCCCTGATGTTTGGGCAATATCCCAGTAAATCTGAAGGAGACAGAGTCCCGTACCCTTTGGACCTTTCTCTGTAACTCCGTCCCTGACATGCCGGTAACATCCCAGTAAATTTTCAGGGGATAATGTCCTTAATCTATTGAACCGTTTCCTGTAACTCAGTCCATTACTTCCTGCCAACATTCCAGTAATTCTTCAGGGGATACAGTCCCAAACATATCCTACATTTCACTGTAACACAGTCCCTGACATCCTGGCAGCATCCCAGTAAATCTTCAGGGGATAAAGTCCCTAACCTTTTGAACATTTTGCCTTAACTCTGTCCCTGACGTTTGGGCAACATCCCAGTAAATCTTCAGGGGATAAAGTCTCGAACCTGTTGGACCCTTCCCTGTAACTCAGTCCCTGACGTCTGGGCAATGTTCCATTATATCTTCAGGGGTTAAGGTCCCAAGCCCGTAAAATATTTCCCTGAAGATCAGTTCCTGACAGCAGGGCAACATCCCAAGAAATCTTCTGGGGATACAGTCCCGAACATGTCCAACCTTTCCCTGTAACACAGTCCCTGTCATCCTGGCAGCTTCCCAGTATCTCTTCAGGGGATAAAGTGCCTAACCTTTTGAACCTTTCCCTGCAACTCTGTCCCTGATGTTTGGGCAATATCCCAGTAAATCTGAAGGAGACAGAGTCCCGTACGTTTTGGAACTTTCCCTGTAACTCAGTCCCGACATGCCGGTAACATCCCAGAAAATTTTCAGGGGATAATGTCCTTAATCTATTGAACCGTTTCCTGTAACTCAGTCCATTACTTCCTGCCAACATTCCAGTAATTCTTCAGGGGATACAGTGCCAAACATGTCCTACATTTCACTGTAACACAGTCCCTGACATCATGGCAGCATCCCAGTAAATCTTCAGGGGATAAAGTCCCTAACCTTTTGAACATTTTGCCTTAACTCTGTCCCTGACGTTTGGGCAACATCCCAGTAAATCTTCAGGGGATAAAGTCTCGAACCTGTTGGACCTTTCCCTGTAACTCAGTCCTTGACGTCTGGGCAATGTTCCATTATATCTTCACGGGTTAAGGTCCCAAAACCGTCGAACATTTCCCTGTAACTCAGTTCCTGACGTTTAGGCAACACCCCAGTAAATCTTCAGGGGATAATGTCACTAACCTATTGAACCATTTCCTGTAACTCAGTGCCTGACGTCTGGGCAATGTTCCATTATATCTTCAGGGGTTAAGGTCCCAAACCCGTAAAATATTTCCCTGAAGATCAGATCCTGACAGCAGGGCAACATCCCAAGAAATCTTCAGGGGATACGGTCCCGAACATGTCCAACTTTTCCCTGTAACCCAGTCCCTGTCAACCTGGCAGCTTCCCAGTATCTCTTCAGGGGATGAAGTGCCTAACCTTTTGAACCTTTCCCTGCAACTCTGTCCCTGATGTTTGGGAAATATCCCAGTAAATCTGAAGGAGACAGAGTCCCGTACCCTTTGGACCTTTCCCTGTAACTCAGTCCCTGACATGCCGGTTACATCCCAGTAAATTTTCAGGTGATAATGTCCTTAATCTATTGAACCGTTTCCTGTAACTCAGTCCATTACTTCCTGCCAACATTCCAGTAATTCTTCAGGGGATACAGTCCCAAACATGTCCTACATTTCAGTGTAACACAGTCACTGACATCCTGGCAGCATCCCAGTAAATCTTCAGGGGATAAAGTCCCTAACCTTTTGAACATTTTGCCTTAACTCTGTCCCTGACGTTTGGGCAACATCCCAGTAAATCTTCAGGGGATAAAGTCTCGAACCTGTTGGACCTTTCCCTGTAACTCAGTCCCTGACGTCTGAGCAATGTTCCATTATATCTTCACGGGTTAAAGTCCCAAAACCGTCGAAAATTTCCCTGTAACTCAGTTCCTGACATGCCGGTAACATCCCAGTAAATTTTCAGGGGATAATGTCCTTAATCTATTGAACCGTTTCCTGTAACTCAGTCCATTACTTCCTGCCAATATTCCAGTAATTCTTCAGGGGATACAGTCCCAAACATGTCCTACATTTCACTGTAACACAGTCCCTGACATCCTGGCAGCATCCCAGTAAATCTTCAGGGGATAAAGTCCCTAACCTTTTGAACATTTTGCCTTAACTCTGTCCCTGACGTTCGGGCAACATCCCAGTAAATCTTCAGGGGATAACGTCCCTAACCTGTTGAACATGTCGCTGTAACTCTGTCCCTGATGTCTGGGCAATGTTCCATTATATCTTCAGGGGGTAAGGTCCCTAACCCGTAAAATATTTCCCTGTAGCTCAGTTCCTGACAGCAGGGCAACATCCCAAGAAATCTTCAGGGGATACGGTCCCGAACATGTCCAACCTTTCCCTGTAACCCAGTCCCTGTCATCCTGGCAGCTTCCCAGTATCTCTTCAGGGGATGAAGTGCCTAACCTTTTGAACCTTTCCCTGCAACTCTGTCCCTGATGTTTGGGCAATATCCCAGTAAATCTGAAGGAGATAGAGACCCGTACCCTTTGGAACTTTCCCTGTAACTCAGTCCCTGACATGCCGGTAACATCCCAGTAAATTTTCAGGGGTTAATGTCCTTAATCTATTGAACCGTTTCCTGTAACTCAGTCCATTACTTCCTGCCAACATTCCAGTAATTCTTCAGGGGATACAGTCCCAAACATGTCCTACATTTCAGTGTAACACAGTCCCTGACATCCTGGCAGCATCCCAGTAAATCTTCAGGGGATAAAGTCCCTAACCTTTTGAACATTTTGCCTTAACTCTGTCCCTGACGTTTGGGCAACATCCCAGTAAATCTTCAGGGGATAAAGTCTCGAACCTGTTGGACCTTTCCCTATAACTCAGTCCCTGACGTCTGGGCAATGTTCCATTATATCTTCACGGGTTAAGGTCCCAAAACCGTCGAAAATTTCCCTGTAACTCTGTTCCTGACGTTTAGGCAACACCCCAGTAAATCTTCAGGGGATAATGTCACTAACCTATTGAACCATTTCCTGTAACTCAGTGCCTGACGTCTGGGCAATGTTCCATTATATCTTCAGGGGTTAAGGTCCCAAACCCGTAAAATATTTCCCTGAAGATAAGTTCCTGACAGTAGGGCAGCATCCCAAGAAATCTTCAGGGGATACGGTTCCGAACATGTCCAACTTTTCCCTGTAACCCAGTCCTTGTCAACATGGCAGCTTCCCAGTATCTCTTCAGGGGATGAAGTGCCTAACCTTTTGAACCTTTCCCTGCAACTCTGTCCCTGATGTTTGGGCAATATCCCAGTAAATCTGAAGGAGACAGAGTCCCGTACCCTTTGGACCTTTCCCTGTAACTCAGTCCCTGACATGCCGGTAACATCCCAGTAAATTTTCAGGGGATAATGTCCTTAATCTATTGAACCATTTACTGTAACTCAGTCCATTACTTCCTGCCAACATTCCAGTAATTCTTCAGGGGATACAGTCCCAAACATGTCCTACATTTCACTGTAACACAGTCCCTGACATCCTGGCAGCATCCCAGTAAATCTTCAGGGGATAAAGTCACTAACCTTTTGAACATTTCGCCATAACTCTGTTCCTGACGTTCGGGCAACATCCCAGTAAATCTTCAGGGCATAAAGTCTCGAACCTGTTGGACCTTTCCCTGTAACTCAGTCCCTTACGTCTGGGCAATGTTCCATTATATCTTCACGGGTTAAGGTCCCAAAACCGTCGAAAATGTCCCTGTAACTCAGTTCCTGACGTTTAGGCAACACCCCAGTAAATCTTCAGGGGATAATGTCACTAACCTATTGAACCATTTCCTGTAACTCAGTGCCTGACGTCTGGGCAATGTTCCATTATATCTTCAGGGGTTAAGGTCCCAAGCCCGTAAAATATTTCCCTGAAGATCAGTTCCTGACAGCAGGGCAACATCCCAAGAAATCTTCTGGGGATACGGTCCCGAACATGTCCAACCTTTCCCTGTAACCCAGTCCCTGTCATCCTGGCAGCTTCCCAGTATCTCTTCAGGGGATAAAGTGCCTAACCTTTTGAACCTTTCCCTGCAACTCTGTCCCTGATGTTTGGGCAATATCCCAGTAAATCTGAAGGAGACAGAGTCCCGTACCCTTTGGACCTTTCCCTGTAACTCAGTCCCGACATGCCGGTAACATCCCAGAAAATTTTCAGGGGATAATGTCCTTAATCTATTGAACCGTTTCCTGTAACTCAGTCCATTACTTCCTGCCAACATTCCAGTAATTCTTCAGGGGATACAGTCCCAAACATGTCCTACATTTCACTTTAACACAGTCCCTGACATCCTGGCAGCATCCCAGTAAATGTTCAGGGGATAAAGTCACTAACCTTTTGAACATTTCGCCATAACTCTGTTCCTGACGTTCGGGCAACATCCCAGTAAATCTTCAGGGGATAAAGTCTCGAACCTGTTGGACCTTTCCCTGTAACTCAGTCCCTGACGTCTGGGCAATGTTCCATTTTATCTTCACGGGTTAAGGTCCCAAAACCGTCGAAAATTTCCCTGTAACTCAGTTCCTGACGTTTAGGCAACACCCCAGTAAATCTTCAGGGGATAATGTCACTAACCTATTGAACCATTTCCTGTAACTCAGTGCCTGACGTCTGGGCAATGTTCCATTATATCTTCAGGGGTTAAGGTCCCAAGCCCGTAAAATATTTCCCTGAAGATCAGTTCCTGACAGCAGGGCAACATCCCAAGAAATCTTCTGGGGATACGGTCCCGAACATGTCCAACCTTTCCCTGTAACCCAGTCCCTGTCATCCTGGCAGCTTCCCAGTATCTCTTCAGGGGATAAAGTGCCTAACCTTTTGAACCTTTCCCTGCAACTCTGTCCCTGATGTTTGGGCAATATCCCAGTAAATCTGAAGGAGACAGAGTCCCGTACCCTTTGGACATTTCCCTGTAACTCAGTCCCTGACATGCCGGTAACATCCCAGTAAATTTTCAGGGGATAATGTCCTTAATCTATTGAACCGTTTCCTGTAACTCAGTCCATTACTTCCTGCCAACATTCCAGTAATTCTTCAGGGGATACAGTCCCAAACATGTCCTACATTTCACTGTAACACAGTCCCTGACATCCTGGCAGCATCCCAGTAAATCTTCACGGGATAAAGTCACTAACCTTTTGAACATTTCGCCATAACTCTGTTCCTGACGTTCGGGCAACATCCCAGTAAATCTTCAGGGCATAAAGTCTCGAACCTGTTGGACCTTTCCCTGTAACTCAGTCCCTTACGTCTGGGCAATTTTCCATTATATCTTCACGGGTTAAGGTCCCAAAACCGTCGAAAATTTCCCTGTAACTCAGTTCCTGACGTTTAGGCAACACCCCAGTCAATCTTCAGGGGATAATGTCACTAACCTATTGAACCATTTCCTGTAACTCAGTGCCTGACGTCTGGGCAATGTTCCATTATATCTTAAGGGGTTAAGGTCCCAAGCCCGTAAAATATTTCCCTGAAGATCAGTTCCTGACAGCAGGGCAACATCCCAAGAAATCTTCTGGGGATACGGTCCCGAACATGTCCAACCTTTCCCTGTAACCCAGTCCCTGTCATCCTGGCAGCTTCCCAGTATCTCTTCAGGGGATAAAGTGCCTAACCTTTTAAACCTTTCCCTGCAACTCTGTCCCTGATGTTTGGGCAATATCCCAGTAAATCTGCAGGAGACAGAGTCCCGTACCCTTTGGACCTTTCCCTGTACTGAGTCCCGACATGCCGGTAACATCCCAGAAAATTTTCAGGGGATAATGTCCTTAATCTATTGAACCGTTTCCTGTAACTCAGTCCATTACTTCCTGCCAACATTCCAGTAATTCTTCAGGGGATACAGTCCCAAACATGTCCTACATTTCACTGTAACACAGTCCCTGACATCCTGGCAGCATCACAGTAATTCTTCAGGGGATAAAGTCACTAACCTTTTGAACATTTCGCCATAACTCTGTTCCTGACGTTCGGGCAACATCCCAGTAAATCTTCAGGGCATAAAGTCTCGAACCTGTTGGACCTTTCCCTGTAACTCAGTCCCTGACGTCTGGGCAATGTTCCATTATATCTTCACGGGTTAAGGTCCCAAAACCGTCGAAAATTTCCCTGTAACTCAGTTCCTGACGTTTAGGCAACACCCCAGTAAATCTTCAGGGGATAATATCACTAACCTATTGAACCATTTCCTGTAACTCAGTGCCTGACGTCTGGGCAATGTTCCATTATATCTTCAGGGGTTAAGGTCCCAAGCCCGTAAAATATTTCCCTGAAGATCAGTTCCTGACAGCAGGGCAACATCCCAAGAAATCTTCTGGGGATACGGTCCCGAACATGTCCAACCTTTCCCTGTAACCCAGTCCCTGTCATCCTGGCAGCTTCCCAGTATCTCTTCAGGGGATAAAGTGCCTAACCTTTTGAACCTTTCCCTGCAACTCTGTCCCTGATGTTTGGGCAATATCCCAGTAAATCTGAAGGAGACAGAGTCCCGTACCCTTTGGACCTTTCCCTGTAACTCAGTCCCGACATGCCGGTAACATCCCAGAAAATTTTCAGGGGATAATGTCCTTAATCTATAGAACCGTTTCCTGTAACTCAGTCCATTACTTCCTGCCAACATTCCAGTAATTCTTCAGGGGATACAGTCCCAAACATGTCCTACATTTTACTGTAACACAGTCCCTGACATCCTGGCAGCATCCCAGTAAATCTTCAGGGGATAAAGTCCCTAACCTTTTGAACATTTTGCCTTAACTCTGTCCCTGACGTTCGGGCAACATCCCAGTAAATCTTCAGGGGATAACGTCCCTAACCTGTTGAACATGTCGCTGTAACTCTGTCCCTGATGTCTGGGCAATGTTCCATTATATCTTCAGGGGTTAAGGTCCCAAACCCGTAAAATATTTCCCTGTAGCTCAGTTCCTGACAGCAGGGCAACATCCCAAGAAATCTTCAGGGGAAACGGTCCCGAACATGTCCAACTTTTCCCTGTAACGCAGTCCCTGTCATCCTGGCAGCTTCCCAGTATCTCTTCAGGGGATGAAGTGCCTAACCTTTTGAACCTTTCCCTGCAACTCTGTCCCTGATGTTTGGGCAATATCCCAGTAAATCTGAAGGAGACAGAGTCCCGTACCCTTTGGACCTTTCCCTGTAACTCAGTCCCTGACATGCCGGTAACATCCCAGTAAATTTTCAGGGGATAATGTCCTTAATCTATTGAACCGTTTCCTGTAACTCAGTCCATTACTTCCTGCCAACATTCCAGTAATTCTTCAGGGGATACAGTCCCAAACATGTCCTACATTTCACTGTAACACAGTCCCTGACATCCTGGCAGCATCCCAGTAAATCTTCAGGGGATAAAGTCCCTAACCTTTTGAACATTTTGCCTTAACTCTGTCCCTGACGTTTGGGCAACATCCCAGTAAATCTTCAGGGGATAAAGTCTCGAACCTGTTGGACCTTTCCCTGTAACTCAGTCCCTGACGTCTGGGCAATGTTCCATTATATCTTCACGGGTTAAGGTCCCAAAACCGTCGAACATTTCCCTGTAACTCAGTTCCTGACGTTTAGGCAACACCCCAGTAAATCTTCAGGGGATAATGTCACTAACCTATTGAACCATTTCCTGTAACTCAGTGCCTGACGTCTGGGCAATGTTCCATTATATCTTCAGGGGTTAAGGTCCCAAACCCGTAAAATATTTCCCTGAAGATCATTTCCTGACAGCAGGGCAACATCCCAAGAAATCTTCAGGGGATACGGTCCCGAACATGTCCAACTTTTCCCTGTAACCCAGTCCCTGTCAACCTGGCAGCTTCCCAGTATCTCTTCAGGGGATGAAGTGCCTAACCTTTTGAACCTTTCCCTGCAATTCTGTCCCTGATGTTTGGGCAATATCCCAGTAAATCTGAAGGAGACAGAGTCCCGTACCCTTTGGACCTTTCCCTGTAACTCCGTCCCTGACATGCCGGTAACATCCCAGTAAATTTTCAGGGGATAATGTCCTTAATCTATTGAACCGTTTCCTGTAACTCAGTCCATTACTTCCTGCCAACATTCCAGTAATTCTTCAGGGGATACAGTCCCAAACATATCCTACATTTCACTGTAACACAGTCCCTGACATCCTGGCAGCATCCCAGTAAATCTTCAGGGGATAAAGTCCCTAACCTTTTGAACATTTTGCCTTAACTCTGTCCCTGACGTTTGGGCAACATCCCAGTAAATCTTCAGGGGATAAAGTCTCGAACCTGTTGGACCCTTCCCTGTAACTCAGTCCCTGACGTCTGGGCAATGTTCCATTATATCTTCACGGGTTAAGGTCCCAAAAACGTCGCAAATTTCCCTGTAACTCAGTTCCTGACGTTTAGGCAACACCCCAGAAAACCTTCAGGGGATAATGTCACTAACCTATTGAACCATTTCCTGTAACTCAGTGCCTGACGTCTGGGCAATGTTCCATTATATCTTCAGGGGTTAAGGTCCCAAACCCGTAAAATATTTCCCTGAAGATCAGATCCTGACAGCAGGGCAACATCCCAAGAAATCTTCTGGGGATACGGTCCCGAACATGTCCAACCTTTCCCTGTAACCCAGTCCCTGTCATCCTGGCAGCTTCCCAGTATCTCTTCAGGGGATGAAGTGCCTAACCTTTTGAACCTTTCCCTGCAACTCTGTCCCTGATGTTCGGGCAACATCCCAGTAAATCTGAAGGAGACAGAGTCCCGTACCCTTTGGACCTTTCCCTGTAACTCAGTCCCTGACATGCCGGTAACATCCCAGTAAATTTTCAGGGGATAATGTCCTTAATCTATTGAACCGTTTCCTGTAACTCAGTCGATTATTTCCTGCCAATATTCCAGTAATTCTTCAGGGGATACAGTCCCAAACATGTCCTACATTTCACTGTAACACAGTCCCTGACATCCTGGCATCATCCTAGTAAATCTTCAGGGGATAAAGTCCCTAACCTTTTGAACATTTTGCCTTAACTCTGTCCCTGACGTTCGGGCAACATCCCAGTAAATCTTAAGGAGACAGAGTCCCGTACCCTTTGGACCTTTCCCTGTAACTCAGTCCCTGACATGCCGGTAACATCCCAGTAAATTTTCAGGGGATAATGTCCTTAATCTATTGAACCGTTTCCTGTAACTCAGTCCATTACTTCCTGCCAACATTCCAGTAATTCTTCAGGGGATACAGTCCCAAACATGTCCTACATTTCACTGTAACACAGTCCCTGACATCCTGGCAGCATCCCAGTAAATCTTCAGGGGATAAAGTCACTAACCTTTTGAACATTTCGCCATAACTCTGTTCCTGACGTTCGGGCAACATCCCAGTAAATCTTCAGGGCATAAAGTCTCGAACCTGTTGGACCTTTCCCTGTAACTCAGTCCCTTACGTCTGGGCAATGTTCCATTATATCTTCACGGGTTAAGGTCCCAAAACCGTCGAAAATTTCCCTGTAACTCAGTTCCTGACGTTTAGGCAACACCCCAGTAAATCTTCAGGGGATAATGTCACTAACCTATTGAACCATTTCCTGTAACTCAGTGCCTGACGTCTGGGCAATGTTCCATTATATCTTCAGGGGTTAAGGTCCCAAGCCCGTAAAATATTTCCCTGAAGATCAGTCCCTGACAGCAGGGCAACATCCCAAGAAATCTTCAGGGGATACGGTCCCGAACATGTCCAACCTTTCCCTGTAACCCAGTCCCTGTCATCCTGGCAGCTTCCCAGTATCTCTTCAGGGGATAAAGTGCCTAACCTTTTGAACCTTTCCCTGCAATTCTGTCCCTGATGTTTGGGCAATATCCCAGTAAATCTGAAGGAGACAGAGTCCCGTACCCTTTGGACCTTTCCCTGTAACTCAGTCCCGACATGCCGGTAACATCCCAGAAAATTTTCAGGGGATAATGTCCTTAATCTATTGAACCGTTTCCTGTAACTCAGTCCATTACTTCCTGCCAACATTCCAGTAATTCTTCAGGGGATACAGTCCCAAACATGTCCTACATTTCACTTTAACACAGTCCCTGACATCCTGGCAGCATCCCAGTAAATCTTCAGGGGATAAAGTCACTAACCTTTTGAACATTTCGCCATAACTCTGTTCCTGACGTTCGGGCAACATCCCAGTAAATCTTCAGGGGATAAAGTCTCGAACCTGTTGGACCTTTCCCTGTAACTCAGTCCCTGACGTCTGGGCAATGTTCCATTATATCTTCACGGGTTAAGGTCCCAAAACTGTCGAAAATTTCCCTGTAACTCAGTTCCTGACGTTTAGGCAACACCCCAGTAAATCTTCAGGGGATAATGTCACTAACCTATTGAACCATTTCCTGTAACTCAGTGCCTGACGTCTGGGCAATGTTCCATTATATCTTCAGGGGTTAAGGTCCCAAGCCCGTAAAATATTTCCCTGAAGATCAGTTCCTGACAGCAGGGCAACATCCCAAGAAATCTTCTGGGGATACGGTCCCGAACATGTCGAACCTTTCCCTGTAACCCAGTCCCTGTCATCCTGGCAGCTTCCCAGTATCTCTTCAGGGGATAAAGTGCCTAACCTTTTGAAACTTTCCCTGCAACTCTGTCCCGGATGTTTGGGCAATATCCCAGTAAATCTGAAGGAGACAGAGTCCCGTACCCTTTGGACCTTTCCCTGTAACTCAGTCCCTGACATGCCGGTAACATCCAAGTAAAGTTTCAGGGGATAATGTCCTTAATCTATTGAACCGTTTCCTGTAACTCAGTCCATTACTTCCTGCCAACATTACAGTAATTCTTCAGGGGATACAGTCCCAAACATGTCCTACATTTCACTGTAACACAGTCCCTGACATCCTGGCAGCATCCCAGTAAATCTTCAGGGGATAAAGTCACTAACCTTTTGAACATTTCGCCATAACTCTGTTCCTGACGTTCGGGCAACATCCCAGTAAATCTTCAGGGCATAAAGTCTCGAACCTGTTGGACCTTTCCCTGTAACTCAGTCCCTTACGTCTGGGCAATTTTCCATTATATCTTCACGGGTTAAGGTCCCAAAACCGTCGAAAATTTCCCTGTAACTCAGTTCCAGACGTTTAGGCAACACCCCAGTCAATCTTCAGGGGATAATGTCACTCACCTATTGAACCATTTCCTGTAACTCAGTGCCTGACGTCTGGGCAATGTTCCATTATATCTTCAGGGGTTAAGGTCCCAAGCCCGTAAAATATTTCCCTGAAGATCAGTTCCTGACAGCAGGGCAACATCCCAAGAAATCTTCAGGGGAAACGGTCCCGAACATGTCCAACTTTTCCCTGTAACGCAGTCCCTGTCATCCTGGCAGCTTCCCAGTATCTCTTCAGGGGATGAAGTGCCTAACCTTTTGAACCTTTCCCTGCAACTCTGTCCCTGATGTTTGGGCAATATCCCAGTAAATCTGAAGGAGACAGAGTCCCGTACCCTTTGGACCTTTCCCTGTAACTCAGTCCCTGACATGCCGGTAACATCCCAGTAAATTTTCAGGGGATAATGTCCTTAATCTATTGAACCGTTTCCTGTAACTCAGTCCATTACTTCCTGCCAACATTCCAGTAATTCTTCAGGGGATACAGTCCCAAACATGTCCTACATTTCACTGTAACACAGTCCCTGACATCCTGGCAGCATCCCAGTAAATCTTCAGGGGATAAAGTCCCTAACCTTTTGAACATTTTGCCTTAACTCTGTCCCTGACGTTTGGGCAACATCCCAGTAAATCTTCAGGGGATAAAGTCTCGAACCTGTTGGACCTTTCCCTGTAACTCAGTCCCTGACGTCTGGGCAATGTTCCATTATATCTTCACGGGTTAAGGTCCCAAAACCGTCGAACATTTCCCTGTAACTCAGTTCCTGACGTTTAGGCAACACCCCAGTAAATCTTCAGGGGATAATGTCACTAACCTATTGAACCATTTCCTGTAACTCAGTGCCTGACGTCTGGGCAATGTTCCATTATATCTTCAGGGGTTAAGGTCCCAAACCCGTAAAATATTTCCCTGAAGATCATTTCCTGACAGCAGGGCAACATCCCAAGAAATCTTCAGGGGATACGGTCCCGAACATGTCCAACTTTTCCCTGTAACCCAGTCCCTGTCAACCTGGCAGCTTCCCAGTATCTCTTCAGGGGATGAAGTGCCTAACCTTTTGAACCTTTCCCTGCAATTCTGTCCCTGATGTTTGGGCAATATCCCAGTAAATCTGAAGGAGACAGAGTCCCGTACCCTTTGGACCTTTCTCTGTAACTCCGTCCCTGACATGCCGGTAACATCCCAGTAAATTTTCAGGGGATAATGTCCTTAATCTATTGAACCGTTTCCTGTAACTCAGTCCATTACTTCCTGCCAACATTCCAGTAATTCTTCAGGGGATACAGTCCCAAACATATCCTACATTTCACTGTAACACAGTCCCTGACATCCTGGCAGCATCCCAGTAAATCTTCAGGGGATAAAGTCCCTAACCTTTTGAACATTTTGCCTTAACTCTGTCCCTGACGTTTGGGCAACATCCCAGTAAATCTTCAGGGGATAAAGTCTCGAACCTGTTGGACCCTTCCCTGTAACTCAGTCCCTGACGTCTGGGCAATGTTCCATTATATCTTCACGGGTTAAGGTCCCAAAAACGTCGCAAATTTCCCTGTAACTCAGTTCCTGACGTTTAGGCAACACCCCAGAAAACCTTCAGGGGATAATGTCACTAACCTATTGAACCATTTCCTGTAACTCAGTGCCTGACGTCTGGGCAATGTTCCATTATATCTTCAGGGGTTAAGGTCCCAAACCCGTAAAATATTTCCCTGAAGATCAGATCCTGACAGCAGGGCAACATCCCAAGAAATCTTCTGGGGATACGGTCCCGAACATGTCCAACCTTTCCCTGTAACCCAGTCCCTGTCATCCTGGCAGCTTCCCAGTATCTCTTCAGGGGATGAAGTGCCTAACCTTTTGAACCTTTCCCTGCAACTCTGTCCCTGATGTTCGGGCAACATCCCAGTAAATCTGAAGGAGACAGAGTCCCGTACCCTTTGGACCTTTCCCTGTAACTCAGTCCCTGACATGCCGGTAACATCCCAGTAAATTTTCAGGGGATAATGTCCTTAATCTATTGAACCGTTTCCTGTAACTCAGTCGATTATTTCCTGCCAATATTCCAGTAATTCTTCAGGGGATACAGTCCCAAACATGTCCTACATTTCACTGTAACACAGTCCCTGACATCCTGGCATCATCCTAGTAAATCTTCAGGGGATAAAGTCCCTAACCTTTTGAACATTTTGCCTTAACTCTGTCCCTGACGTTCGGGCAACATCCCAGTAAATCTTAAGGAGACAGAGTCCCGTACCCTTTGGACCTTTCCCTGTAACTCAGTCCCTGACATGCCGGTAACATCCCAGTAAATTTTCAGGGGATAATGTCCTTAATCTATTGAACCGTTTCCTGTAACTCAGTCCATTACTTCCTGCCAACATTCCAGTAATTCTTCAGGGGATACAGTCCCAAACATGTCCTACATTTCACTGTAACACAGTCCCTGACATCCTGGCAGCATCCCAGTAAATCTTCAGGGGATAAAGTCACTAACCTTTTGAACATTTCGCCATAACTCTGTTCCTGACGTTCGGGCAACATCCCAGTAAATCTTCAGGGCATAAAGTCTCGAACCTGTTGGACCTTTCCCTGTAACTCAGTCCCTTACGTCTGGGCAATGTTCCATTATATCTTCACGGGTTAAGGTCCCAAAACCGTCGAAAATTTCCCTGTAACTCAGTTCCTGACGTTTAGGCAACACCCCAGTAAATCTTCAGGGGATAATGTCACTAACCTATTGAACCATTTCCTGTAACTCAGTGCCTGACGTCTGGGCAATGTTCCATTATATCTTCAGGGGTTAAGGTCCCAAGCCCGTAAAATATTTCCCTGAAGATCAGTCCCTGACAGCAGGGCAACATCCCAAGAAATCTTCAGGGGATACGGTCCCGAACATGTCCAACCTTTCCCTGTAACCCAGTCCCTGTCATCCTGGCAGCTTCCCAGTATCTCTTCAGGGGATAAAGTGCCTAACCTTTTGAACCTTTCCCTGCAATTCTGTCCCTGATGTTTGGGCAATATCCCAGTAAATCTGAAGGAGACAGAGTCCCGTACCCTTTGGACCTTTCCCTGTAACTCAGTCCCGACATGCCGGTAACATCCCAGAAAATTTTCAGGGGATAATGTCCTTAATCTATTGAACCGTTTCCTGTAACTCAGTCCATTACTTCCTGCCAACATTCCAGTAATTCTTCAGGGGATACAGTCCCAAACATGTCCTACATTTCACTTTAACACAGTCCCTGACATCCTGGCAGCATCCCAGTAAATCTTCAGGGGATAAAGTCACTAACCTTTTGAACATTTCGCCATAACTCTGTTCCTGACGTTCGGGCAACATCCCAGTAAATCTTCAGGGGATAAAGTCTCGAACCTGTTGGACCTTTCCCTGTAACTCAGTCCCTGACGTCTGGGCAATGTTCCATTATATCTTCACGGGTTAAGGTCCCAAAACTGTCGAAAATTTCCCTGTAACTCAGTTCCTGACGTTTAGGCAACACCCCAGTAAATCTTCAGGGGATAATGTCACTAACCTATTGAACCATTTCCTGTAACTCAGTGCCTGACGTCTGGGCAATGTTCCATTATATCTTCAGGGGTTAAGGTCCCAAGCCCGTAAAATATTTCCCTGAAGATCAGTTCCTGACAGCAGGGCAACATCCCAAGAAATCTTCTGGGGATACGGTCCCGAACATGTCGAACCTTTCCCTGTAACCCAGTCCCTGTCATCCTGGCAGCTTCCCAGTATCTCTTCAGGGGATAAAGTGCCTAACCTTTTGAACCTTTCCCTGCAACTCTGTCCCGGATGTTTGGGCAATATCCCAGTAAATCTGAAGGAGACAGAGTCCCGTACCCTTTGGACCTTTCCCTGTAACTCAGTCCCTGACATGCCGGTAACATCCAAGTAAAGTTTCAGGGGATAATGTCCTTAATCTATTGAACCGTTTCCTGTAACTCAGTCCATTACTTCCTGCCAACATTACAGTAATTCTTCAGGGGATACAGTCCCAAACATGTCCTACATTTCACTGTAACACAGTCCCTGACATCCTGGCAGCATCCCAGTAAATCTTCAGGGGATAAAGTCACTAACCTTTTGAACATTTCGCCATAACTCTGTTCCTGACGTTCGGGCAACATCCCAGTAAATCTTCAGGGCATAAAGTCTCGAACCTGTTGGACCTTTCCCTGTAACTCAGTCCCTTACGTCTGGGCAATTTTCCATTATATCTTCACGGGTTAAGGTCCCAAAACCGTCGAAAATTTCCCTGTAACTCAGTTCCAGACGTTTAGGCAACACCCCAGTCAATCTTCAGGGGATAATGTCACTCACCTATTGAACCATTTCCTGTAACTCAGTGCCTGACGTCTGGGCAATGTTCCATTATATCTTCAGGGGTTAAGGTCCCAAGCCCGTAAAATATTTCCCTGAAGATCAGTTCCTGACAGCAGGGCAACATCCCAAGAAATCTTCTGGGGATACGGTCCCGAACATGTCCAACCTTTCCCTGTAACCCAGTCCCTGTCATCCTGGCAGCTTCCCAGTATCTCTTCAGGGGATAAAGTGCCTAACCTTTTGAACCTTTCCCTGCAACTCTGTCCCTGATGTTTGGGCAATATCCCAGTAAATCTGAAGGAGACAGAGTCCCGTACCCTTTGGACCTTTCCCTGTACTGAGTCCCGACATGCCGGTAACATCCCAGAAAATTTTCAGGGGATAATGTCCTTAATCTATTGAACCGTTTCCTGTAACTCAGTCCATTACTTCCTGCCAACATTCCAGTAATTCTTCAGGGGATACAGTCCCAAACATGTCCTACATTTTACTGTAACACAGTCCCTGACATCCTGGCAGCATCCCAGTAAATCTTCAGGGGATAAAGTCCCTAACCTTTTGAACATTTTGTCTTAACTCTGTCCCTGACGTTCGGGCAACATCCCAGTAAATCTTCAGGGGATAACGTCCCTAACCTGTTGAACATGTCGCTGTAACTCTGTCCCTGATGTCTGGGCAATGTTCCATTATATCTTCAGGGGTTAAGGTCCCAAACCCGTAAAATATTTCCCTGAAGACCAGTTCCTGACAGCAGGGCAACATCCCAAGAAATCTTGTGGGGATACGGTCCCGAACATGTCCAACCTTTCCCTGTAACCCAGTCCCTGTCATCCTGGCAGCTTCCCAGTATCTCTTCAGGGGATAAAGTGCCTAACCTTTTGAACCTTTCCCTGCAACTCTGTCCCTGATGTTTGGGCAATATCCCAGTAAATCTGAAGGAGACAGAGTCCCGTACCCTTTGGACCTTTCCCTGTACTGAGTCCCGACATGCCGGTAACATCCCAGAAAATTTTCAGGGGATAATGTCCTTAATCTATTGAACCGTTTCCTGTAACTCAGTCCATTACTTCCTGCCAACATTCCAGTAATTCTTCAGGGGATACAGTCCCAAACATGTCCTACATTTCACTGTAACACAGTCCCTGACATCCTGGCAGCATCCCAGTAAATCTTCAGGGGATAAAGTCACTAACCTTTTGAACATTTCGCCCTTACTCTGTTCCTGACGTTCGGGCAACATCCCAGTAAATCTTCAGGGCATAAAGTCTCGAACCTGTTGGACCTTTCCCTGTAACTCAGTCCCTGACGTCTGGGCAATGTTCCATTATATCTTCACGGGTTAAGGTCCCAAAACCGTCGAAAATTTCCCTGTAACTCAGTTCCTGACGTTTAGGCAACACCCCAGTAAATCTTCAGGGGATAATATCACTAACCTATTGAACCATTTCCTGTAACTCAGTGCCTGACGTCTGGGCAATGTTCCATTATATCTTCAGGGGTTAAGGTCCCAAGCCCGTAAAATATTTCCCTGAAGATCAGTTCCTGACAGCAGGGCAACATCCCAAGAAATCTTCTGGGGATACGGTCCCGAACATGTCCAACCTTTCCCTGTAACCCAGTCCCTGTCATCCTGGCAGCTTCCCAGTATCTCTTCAGGGGATAAAGTGCCTAACCTTTTGAACCTTTCCCTGCAACTCTGTCCCTGATGTTTGGGCAATATCCCAGTAAATCTGAAGGAGACAGAGTCCCGTACCCTTTGGACCTTTCCCTGTAACTCAGTCCCGACATGCCGGTAACATCCCAGAAAATTTTCAGGGGATAATGTCCTTAATCTATAGAACCGTTTCCTGTAACTCAGTCCATTACTTCCTGCCAACATTCCAGTAATTCTTCAGGGGATACAGTCCCAAACATGTCCTACATTTTACTGTAACACAGTCCCTGACATCCTGGCAGCATCCCAGTAAATCTTCAGGGGATAAAGTCCCTAACCTTTTGAACATTTTGCCTTAACTCTGTCCCTGACGTTCGGGCAACATCCCAGTAAATCTTCAGGGGATAACGTCCCTAACCTGTTGAACATGTCGCTGTAACTCTGTCCCTGATGTCTGGGCAATGTTCCATTATATCTTCAGGGGTTAAGGTCCCAAACCCGTAAAATATTTCCCTGTAGCTCAGTTCCTGACAGCAGGGCAACATCCCAAGAAATCTTCAGGGGAAACGGTCCCGAACATGTCCAACTTTTCCCTGTAACGCAGTCCCTGTCATCCTGGCAGCTTCCCAGTATCTCTTCAGGGGATGAAGTGCCTAACCTTTTGAACCTTTCCCTGCAACTCTGTCCCTGATGTTTGGGCAATATCCCAGTAAATCTGAAGGAGACAGAGTCCCGTACCCTTTGGACCTTTCCCTGTAACTCAGTCCCTGACATGCCGGTAACATCCCAGTAAATTTTCAGGGGATAATGTCCTTAATCTATTGAACCGTTTCCTGTAACTCAGTCCATTACTTCCTGCCAACATTCCAGTAATTCTTCAGGGGATACAGTCCCAAACATGTCCTACATTTCACTGTAACACAGTCCCTGACATCCTGGCAGCATCCCAGTAAATCTTCAGGGGATAAAGTCCCTAACCTTTTGAACATTTTGCCTTAACTCTGTCCCTGACGTTTGGGCAACATCCCAGTAAATCTTCAGGGGATAAAGTCTCGAACCTGTTGGACCTTTCCCTGTAACTCAGTCCCTGACGTCTGGGCAATGTTCCATTATATCTTCACGGGTTAAGGTCCCAAAACCGTCGAACATTTCCCTGTAACTCAGTTCCTGACGTTTAGGCAACACCCCAGTAAATCTTCAGGGGATAATGTCACTAACCTATTGAACCATTTCCTGTAACTCAGTGCCTGACGTCTGGGCAATGTTCCATTATATCTTCAGGGGTTAAGGTCCCAAACCCGTAAAATATTTCCCTGAAGATCATTTCCTGACAGCAGGGCAACATCCCAAGAAATCTTCAGGGGATACGGTCCCGAACATGTCCAACTTTTCCCTGTAACCCAGTCCCTGTCAACCTGGCAGCTTCCCAGTATCTCTTCAGGGGATGAAGTGCCTAACCTTTTGAACCTTTCCCTGCAATTCTGTCCCTGATGTTTGGGCAATATCCCAGTAAATCTGAAGGAGACAGAGTCCCGTACCCTTTGGACCTTTCCCTGTAACTCCGTCCCTGACATGCCGGTAACATCCCAGTAAATTTTCAGGGGATAATGTCCTTAATCTATTGAACCGTTTCCTGTAACTCAGTCCATTACTTCCTGCCAACATTCCAGTAATTCTTCAGGGGATACAGTCCCAAACATATCCTACATTTCACTGTAACACAGTCCCTGACATCCTGGCAGCATCCCAGTAAATCTTCAGGGGATAAAGTCCCTAACCTTTTGAACATTTTGCCTTAACTCTGTCCCTGACGTTTGGGCAACATCCCAGTAAATCTTCAGGGGATAAAGTCTCGAACCTGTTGGACCCTTCCCTGTAACTCAGTCCCTGACGTCTGGGCAATGTTCCATTATATCTTCACGGGTTAAGGTCCCAAAAACGTCGCAAATTTCCCTGTAACTCAGTTCCTGACGTTTAGGCAACACCCCAGAAAACCTTCAGGGGATAATGTCACTAACCTATTGAACCATTTCCTGTAACTCAGTGCCTGACGTCTGGGCAATGTTCCATTATATCTTCAGGGGTTAAGGTCCCAAACCCGTAAAATATTTCCCTGAAGATCAGATCCTGACAGCAGGGCAACATCCCAAGAAATCTTCTGGGGATACGGTCCCGAACATGTCCAACCTTTCCCTGTAACCCAGTCCCTGTCATCCTGGCAGCTTCCCAGTATCTCTTCAGGGGATGAAGTGCCTAACCTTTTGAACCTTTCCCTGCAACTCTGTCCCTGATGTTCGGGCAACATCCCAGTAAATCTGAAGGAGACAGAGTCCCGTACCCTTTGGACCTTTCCCTGTAACTCAGTCCCTGACATGCCGGTAACATCCCAGTAAATTTTCAGGGGATAATGTCCTTAATCTATTGAACCGTTTCCTGTAACTCAGTCGATTATTTCCTGCCAATATTCCAGTAATTCTTCAGGGGATACAGTCCCAAACATGTCCTACATTTCACTGTAACACAGTCCCTGACATCCTGGCATCATCCTAGTAAATCTTCAGGGGATAAAGTCCCTAACCTTTTGAACATTTTGCCTTAACTCTGTCCCTGACGTTCGGGCAACATCCCAGTAAATCTTAAGGAGACAGAGTCCCGTACCCTTTGGACCTTTCCCTGTAACTCAGTCCCTGACATGCCGGTAACATCCCAGTAAATTTTCAGGGGATAATGTCCTTAATCTATTGAACCGTTTCCTGTAACTCAGTCCATTACTTCCTGCCAACATTCCAGTAATTCTTCAGGGGATACAGTCCCAAACATGTCCTACATTTCACTGTAACACAGTCCCTGACATCCTGGCAGCATCCCAGTAAATCTTCAGGGGATAAAGTCACTAACCTTTTGAACATTTCGCCATAACTCTGTTCCTGACGTTCGGGCAACATCCCAGTAAATCTTCAGGGCATAAAGTCTCGAACCTGTTGGACCTTTCCCTGTAACTCAGTCCCTTACGTCTGGGCAATGTTCCATTATATCTTCACGGGTTAAGGTCCCAAAACCGTCGAAAATTTCCCTGTAACTCAGTTCCTGACGTTTAGGCAACACCCCAGTAAATCTTCAGGGGATAATGTCACTAACCTATTGAACCATTTCCTGTAACTCAGTGCCTGACGTCTGGGCAATGTTCCATTATATCTTCAGGGGTTAAGGTCCCAAGCCCGTAAAATATTTCCCTGAAGATCAGTCCCTGACAGCAGGGCAACATCCCAAGAAATCTTCAGGGGATACGGTCCCGAACATGTCCAACCTTTCCCTGTAACCCAGTCCCTGTCATCCTGGCAGCTTCCCAGTATCTCTTCAGGGGATAAAGTGCCTAACCTTTTGAACCTTTCCCTGCAATTCTGTCCCTGATGTTTGGGCAATATCCCAGTAAATCTGAAGGAGACAGAGTCCCGTACCCTTTGGACCTTTCCCTGTAACTCAGTCCCGACATGCCGGTAACATCCCAGAAAATTTTCAGGGGATAATGTCCTTAATCTATTGAACCGTTTCCTGTAACTCAGTCCATTACTTCCTGCCAACATTCCAGTAATTCTTCAGGGGATACAGTCCCAAACATGTCCTACATTTCACTTTAACACAGTCCCTGACATCCTGGCAGCATCCCAGTAAATCTTCAGGGGATAAAGTCACTAACCTTTTGAACATTTCGCCATAACTCTGTTCCTGACGTTCGGGCAACATCCCAGTAAATCTTCAGGGGATAAAGTCTCGAACCTGTTGGACCTTTCCCTGTAACTCAGTCCCTGACGTCTGGGCAATGTTCCATTATATCTTCACGGGTTAAGGTCCCAAAACTGTCGAAAATTTCCCTGTAACTCAGTTCCTGACGTTTAGGCAACACCCCAGTAAATCTTCAGGGGATAATGTCACTAACCTATTGAACCATTTCCTGTAACTCAGTGCCTGACGTCTGGGCAATGTTCCATTATATCTTCAGGGGTTAAGGTCCCAAGCCCGTAAAATATTTCCCTGAAGATCAGTTCCTGACAGCAGGGCAACATCCCAAGAAATCTTCTGGGGATACGGTCCCGAACATGTCGAACCTTTCCCTGTAACCCAGTCCCTGTCATCCTGGCAGCTTCCCAGTATCTCTTCAGGGGATAAAGTGCCTAACCTTTTGAAACTTTCCCTGCAACTCTGTCCCGGATGTTTGGGCAATATCCCAGTAAATCTGAAGGAGACAGAGTCCCGTACCCTTTGGACCTTTCCCTGTAACTCAGTCCCTGACATGCCGGTAACATCCAAGTAAAGTTTCAGGGGATAATGTCCTTAATCTATTGAACCGTTTCCTGTAACTCAGTCCATTACTTCCTGCCAACATTACAGTAATTCTTCAGGGGATACAGTCCCAAACATGTCCTACATTTCACTGTAACACAGTCCCTGACATCCTGGCAGCATCCCAGTAAATCTTCAGGGGATAAAGTCACTAACCTTTTGAACATTTCGCCATAACTCTGTTCCTGACGTTCGGGCAACATCCCAGTAAATCTTCAGGGCATAAAGTCTCGAACCTGTTGGACCTTTCCCTGTAACTCAGTCCCTTACGTCTGGGCAATTTTCCATTATATCTTCACGGGTTAAGGTCCCAAAACCGTCGAAAATTTCCCTGTAACTCAGTTCCAGACGTTTAGGCAACACCCCAGTCAATCTTCAGGGGATAATGTCACTCACCTATTGAACCATTTCCTGTAACTCAGTGCCTGACGTCTGGGCAATGTTCCATTATATCTTCAGGGGTTAAGGTCCCAAGCCCGTAAAATATTTCCCTGAAGATCAGTTCCTGACAGCAGGGCAACATCCCAAGAAATCTTCAGGGGAAACGGTCCCGAACATGTCCAACTTTTCCCTGTAACGCAGTCCCTGTCATCCTGGCAGCTTCCCAGTATCTCTTCAGGGGATGAAGTGCCTAACCTTTTGAACCTTTCCCTGCAACTCTGTCCCTGATGTTTGGGCAATATCCCAGTAAATCTGAAGGAGACAGAGTCCCGTACCCTTTGGACCTTTCCCTGTAACTCAGTCCCTGACATGCCGGTAACATCCCAGTAAATTTTCAGGGGATAATGTCCTTAATCTATTGAACCGTTTCCTGTAACTCAGTCCATTACTTCCTGCCAACATTCCAGTAATTCTTCAGGGGATACAGTCCCAAACATGTCCTACATTTCACTGTAACACAGTCCCTGACATCCTGGCAGCATCCCAGTAAATCTTCAGGGGATAAAGTCCCTAACCTTTTGAACATTTTGCCTTAACTCTGTCCCTGACGTTTGGGCAACATCCCAGTAAATCTTCAGGGGATAAAGTCTCGAACCTGTTGGACCTTTCCCTGTAACTCAGTCCCTGACGTCTGGGCAATGTTCCATTATATCTTCACGGGTTAAGGTCCCAAAACCGTCGAACATTTCCCTGTAACTCAGTTCCTGACGTTTAGGCAACACCCCAGTAAATCTTCAGGGGATAATGTCACTAACCTATTGAACCATTTCCTGTAACTCAGTGCCTGACGTCTGGGCAATGTTCCATTATATCTTCAGGGGTTAAGGTCCCAAACCCGTAAAATATTTCCCTGAAGATCATTTCCTGACAGCAGGGCAACATCCCAAGAAATCTTCAGGGGATACGGTCCCGAACATGTCCAACTTTTCCCTGTAACCCAGTCCCTGTCATCCTGGCAGCTTCCCAGTATCTCTTCAGGGGATGAAGTGCCTAACCTTTTGAACCTTTCCCTGCAATTCTGTCCCTGATGTTTGGGCAATATCCCAGTAAATCTGAAGGAGACAGAGTCCCGTACCCTTTGGACCTTTCTCTGTAACTCCGTCCCTGACATGCCGGTAACATCCCAGTAAATTTTCAGGGGATAATGTCCTTAATCTATTGAACCGTTTCCTGTAACTCAGTCCATTACTTCCTGCCAACATTCCAGTAATTCTTCAGGGGATACAGTCCCAAACATATCCTACATTTCACTGTAACACAGTCCCTGACATCCTGGCAGCATCCCAGTAAATCTTCAGGGGATAAAGTCCCTAACCTTTTGAACATTTTGCCTTAACTCTGTCCCTGACGTTTGGGCAACATCCCAGTAAATCTTCAGGGGATAAAGTCTCGAACCTGTTGGACCCTTCCCTGTAACTCAGTCCCTGACGTCTGGGCAATGTTCCATTATATCTTCACGGGTTAAGGTCCCAAAAACGTCGCAAATTTCCCTGTAACTCAGTTCCTGACGTTTAGGCAACACCCCAGAAAACCTTCAGGGGATAATGTCACTAACCTATTGAACCATTTCCTGTAACTCAGTGCCTGACGTCTGGGCAATGTTCCATTATATCTTCAGGGGTTAAGGTCCCAAACCCGTAAAATATTTCCCTGAAGATCAGATCCTGACAGCAGGGCAACATCCCAAGAAATCTTCTGGGGATACGGTCCCGAACATGTCCAACCTTTCCCTGTAACCCAGTCCCTGTCATCCTGGCAGCTTCCCAGTATCTCTTCAGGGGATGAAGTGCCTAACCTTTTGAACCTTTCCCTGCAACTCTGTCCCTGATGTTCGGGCAACATCCCAGTAAATCTGAAGGAGACAGAGTCCCGTACCCTTTGGACCTTTCCCTGTAACTCAGTCCCTGACATGCCGGTAACATCCCAGTAAATTTTCAGGGGATAATGTCCTTAATCTATTGAACCGTTTCCTGTAACTCAGTCGATTATTTCCTGCCAATATTCCAGTAATTCTTCAGGGGATACAGTCCCAAACATGTCCTACATTTCACTGTAACACAGTCCCTGACATCCTGGCATCATCCTAGTAAATCTTCAGGGGATAAAGTCCCTAACCTTTTGAACATTTTGCCTTAACTCTGTCCCTGACGTTCGGGCAACATCCCAGTAAATCTTAAGGAGACAGAGTCCCGTACCCTTTGGACCTTTCCCTGTAACTCAGTCCCTGACATGCCGGTAACATCCCAGTAAATTTTCAGGGGATAATGTCCTTAATCTATTGAACCGTTTCCTGTAACTCAGTCCATTACTTCCTGCCAACATTCCAGTAATTCTTCAGGGGATACAGTCCCAAACATGTCCTACATTTCACTGTAACACAGTCCCTGACATCCTGGCAGCATCCCAGTAAATCTTCAGGGGATAAAGTCACTAACCTTTTGAACATTTCGCCATAACTCTGTTCCTGACGTTCGGGCAACATCCCAGTAAATCTTCAGGGCATAAAGTCTCGAACCTGTTGGACCTTTCCCTGTAACTCAGTCCCTTACGTCTGGGCAATGTTCCATTATATCTTCACGGGTTAAGGTCCCAAAACCGTCGAAAATTTCCCTGTAACTCAGTTCCTGACGTTTAGGCAACACCCCAGTAAATCTTCAGGGGATAATGTCACTAACCTATTGAACCATTTCCTGTAACTCAGTGCCTGACGTCTGGGCAATGTTCCATTATATCTTCAGGGGTTAAGGTCCCAAGCCCGTAAAATATTTCCCTGAAGATCAGTCCCTGACAGCAGGGCAACATCCCAAGAAATCTTCAGGGGATACGGTCCCGAACATGTCCAACCTTTCCCTGTAACCCAGTCCCTGTCATCCTGGCAGCTTCCCAGTATCTCTTCAGGGGATAAAGTGCCTAACCTTTTGAACCTTTCCCTGCAATTCTGTCCCTGATGTTTGGGCAATATCCCAGTAAATCTGAAGGAGACAGAGTCCCGTACCCTTTGGACCTTTCCCTGTAACTCAGTCCCGACATGCCGGTAACATCCCAGAAAATTTTCAGGGGATAATGTCCTTAATCTATTGAACCGTTTCCTGTAACTCAGTCCATTACTTCCTGCCAACATTCCAGTAATTCTTCAGGGGATACAGTCCCAAACATGTCCTACATTTCACTTTAACACAGTCCCTGACATCCTGGCAGCATCCCAGTAAATCTTCAGGGGATAAAGTCACTAACCTTTTGAACATTTCGCCATAACTCTGTTCCTGACGTTCGGGCAACATCCCAGTAAATCTTCAGGGGATAAAGTCTCGAACCTGTTGGACCTTTCCCTGTAACTCAGTCCCTGACGTCTGGGCAATGTTCCATTATATCTTCACGGGTTAAGGTCCCAAAACTGTCGAAAATTTCCCTGTAACTCAGTTCCTGACGTTTAGGCAACACCCCAGTAAATCTTCAGGGGATAATGTCACTAACCTATTGAACCATTTCCTGTAACTCAGTGCCTGACGTCTGGGCAATGTTCCATTATATCTTCAGGGGTTAAGGTCCCAAGCCCGTAAAATATTTCCCTGAAGATCAGTTCCTGACAGCAGGGCAACATCCCAAGAAATCTTCTGGGGATACGGTCCCGAACATGTCGAACCTTTCCCTGTAACCCAGTCCCTGTCATCCTGGCAGCTTCCCAGTATCTCTTCAGGGGATAAAGTGCCTAACCTTTTGAACCTTTCCCTGCAACTCTGTCCCGGATGTTTGGGCAATATCCCAGTAAATCTGAAGGAGACAGAGTCCCGTACCCTTTGGACCTTTCCCTGTAACTCAGTCCCTGACATGCCGGTAACATCCAAGTAAAGTTTCAGGGGATAATGTCCTTAATCTATTGAACCGTTTCCTGTAACTCAGTCCATTACTTCCTGCCAACATTACAGTAATTCTTCAGGGGATACAGTCCCAAACATGTCCTACATTTCACTGTAACACAGTCCCTGACATCCTGGCAGCATCCCAGTAAATCTTCAGGGGATAAAGTCACTAACCTTTTGAACATTTCGCCATAACTCTGTTCCTGACGTTCGGGCAACATCCCAGTAAATCTTCAGGGCATAAAGTCTCGAACCTGTTGGACCTTTCCCTGTAACTCAGTCCCTTACGTCTGGGCAATTTTCCATTATATCTTCACGGGTTAAGGTCCCAAAACCGTCGAAAATTTCCCTGTAACTCAGTTCCAGACGTTTAGGCAACACCCCAGTCAATCTTCAGGGGATAATGTCACTCACCTATTGAACCATTTCCTGTAACTCAGTGCCTGACGTCTGGGCAATGTTCCATTATATCTTCAGGGGTTAAGGTCCCAAGCCCGTAAAATATTTCCCTGAAGATCAGTTCCTGACAGCAGGGCAACATCCCAAGAAATCTTCTGGGGATACGGTCCCGAACATGTCCAACCTTTCCCTGTAACCCAGTCCCTGTCATCCTGGCAGCTTCCCAGTATCTCTTCAGGGGATAAAGTGCCTAACCTTTTGAACCTTTCCCTGCAACTCTGTCCCTGATGTTTGGGCAATATCCCAGTAAATCTGAAGGAGACAGAGTCCCGTACCCTTTGGACCTTTCCCTGTACTGAGTCCCGACATGCCGGTAACATCCCAGAAAATTTTCAGGGGATAATGTCCTTAATCTATTGAACCGTTTCCTGTAACTCAGTCCATTACTTCCTGCCAACATTCCAGTAATTCTTCAGGGGATACAGTCCCAAACATGTCCTACATTTTACTGTAACACAGTCCCTGACATCCTGGCAGCATCCCAGTAAATCTTCAGGGGATAAAGTCCCTAACCTTTTGAACATTTTGTCTTAACTCTGTCCCTGACGTTCGGGCAACATCCCAGTAAATCTTCAGGGGATAACGTCCCTAACCTGTTGAACATGTCGCTGTAACTCTGTCCCTGATGTCTGGGCAATGTTCCATTATATCTTCAGGGGTTAAGGTCCCATACCCGTAAAATATTTCCCTGAAGACCAGTTCCTGACAGCAGGGCAACATCCCAAGAAATCTTGTGGGGATACGGTCCCGAACATGTCCAACCTTTCCCTGTAACCCAGTCCCTGTCATCCTGGCAGCTTCCCAGTATCTCTTCAGGGGATAAAGTGCCTAACCTTTTGAACCTTTCCCTGCAACTCTGTCCCTGATGTTTGGGCAATATCCCAGTAAATCTGAAGGAGACAGAGTCCCGTACCCTTTGGACCTTTCCCTGTACTGAGTCCCGACATGCCGGTAACATCCCAGAAAATTTTCAGGGGATAATGTCCTTAATCTATTGAACCGTTTCCTGTAACTCAGTCCATTACTTCCTGCCAACATTCCAGTAATTCTTCAGGGGATACAGTCCCAAACATGTCCTACATTTCACTGTAACACAGTCCCTGACATCCTGGCAGCATCCCAGTAAATCTTCAGGGGATAAAGTCACTAACCTTTTGAACATTTCGCCCTTACTCTGTTCCTGACGTTCGGGCAACATCCCAGTAAATCTTCAGGGCATAAAGTCTCGAACCTGTTGGACCTTTCCCTGTAACTCAGTCCCTGACGTCTGGGCAATGTTCCATTATATCTTCACGGGTTAAGGTCCCAAAACCGTCGAAAATTTCCCTGTAACTCAGTTCCTGACGTTTAGGCAACACCCCAGTAAATCTTCAGGGGATAATGTCACTAACCTATTGAACCATTTCCTGTAACTCAGTGCCTGACGTCTGGGCAATGTTCCATTATATCTTCAGGGGTTAAGGTCCCAAGCCCGTAAAATATTTCCCTGAAGATCAGTTCCTGACAGCAGGGCAACATCCCAAGAAATCTTCTGGGGATACGGTCCCGAACATGTCCAACCTTTCCCTGTAACCCAGTCCCTGTCATCCTGGCAGCTTCCCAGTATCTCTTCAGGGGATAAAGTGCCTAACCTTTTGAACCTTTCCCTGCAACTCTGTCCCTGATGTTTGGGCAATATCCCAGTAAATCTGAAGGAGACAGAGTCCCGTACCCTTTGGACCTTTCCCTGTAACTCAGTCCCGACATGCCGCGAACATCCCAGAAAATTTTCAGGGGATAATGTCCTTAATCTATTGAACCGTTTCCTGTAACTCAGTCCATTACTTCCTGCCAACATTCCAGTAATTCTTCAGGGGATACAGTCCCAAACATGTCCTACATTTTACTGTAACACAGTCCCTGACATCCTGGCAGCATCCCAGTAAATCTTCAGGGGATAAAGTCCCTAACCTTTTGAACATTTTGTCTTAACTCTGTCCCTGACGTTCGGGCAACATCCCAGTAAATCTTCAGGGGATAACGTCCCTAACCTGTTGAACATGTCGCTGTAACTCTGTCCCTGATGTCTGGGCAATGTTCCATTATATCTTCAGGGGTTAAGGTCCCAAACCCGTAAAATATTTCCCTGTAGCTCAGTTCCTGACAGCAGGGCAACATCCCAAGAAATCTTCAGGGGATATGGTCCCGAACATGTCCAACTTTTCCCTGTAACGCAGTCCCTGTCATCCTGGCAGCTTCCCAGTATCTCTTCAGGGGATGAAGTGCCTAACCTTTTCAACCTTTCCCTGCAACTCTGTCCCTGATGTTTGGGCAATATCCCAGTAAATCTGAAGGAGACAGAGTCCCGTACCCTTTGGACCTTTCCCTGTAACTCAGTCCCTGACATGCCGGTAACATCCCAGTAAATTTTCAGGGGATAATGTCCTTAATCTATTGAACCGTTTCCTGTAACTCAGTCCATTACTTCCTGCCAACATTCCAGTAATTCTTCAGGGGATACAGTCCCAAACATGTCCTACATTTCACTGTAACACAGTCCCTGACATCCTGGCAGCATCCCAGTAAATCTTCAGGGGATAAAGTCCCTAACCTTTTGAACATTTTGCCTTAACTCTGTCCCTGACGTTTGGGCAACTTCCCAGTAAATCTTCAGGGGATAAAGTCTAGAACCTGTTGGACCTTTCCCTGTAACTCAGTCCCTGACGTCTGGGCAATGTTCCATTATATCTTCACGGGTTAAGGTCCCAAAACCGTCGAAAATTTCCCTGTAACTCAGTTCCTGACGTTTAGGCAACACCCCAGTAAATCTTCAGCGGATAATGTCACTAACCTATTGAACCATTTCCTGTAACTCAGTGCCTGACGTCTGGGCAATGTTCCATTATATCTTCAGGGGTTAAGGTCCCAAACCCGTAAAATATTTCCCTGAAGATCATTTCCTGACAGCAGGGCAACATCCCAAGAAATCTTCAGGGGATACGGTCCCGAACATGTCCAACTTTTCCCTGTAACCCAGTCCCTGTCAACCTGGCAGCTTCCCAGTATCTCTTCAGGGGATGAAGTGCCTAAACTTTTGAACCTTTCCCTGCAATTCTGTCCCTGATGTTTGGGCAATATCCCAGTAAATCTGAAGGAGACAGAGTCCCGTACCCTTTGGACCTTTCTCTGTAACTCAGTCCCTGACATGCCGGTAACATCCCAGTAAATTTTCAGGGGATAATGTCCTTAATCTATTGAACCGTTTCCTGTAACTCAGTCCATTACTTCCTGCCAACATTCCAGTAATTCTTCAGGGGATACAGTCCCAAACATATCCTACATTTCACTGTAACACAGTCCCTGACATCCTGGCAGCATCCCAGTAAATCTTCAGGGGATAAAGTCCCTAACCTTTTGAACATTTTGCCTTAACTCTGTCCCTGACGTTTGGGCAACATCCCAGTAAATCTTCAGGGGATAAAGTCTCGAACCTGTTGGACCTTTACCTGTAACTCAGTCCCTGACGTCTGGGCAATGTTCCATTATATCTTCACGGGTTAAGGTCCCAAAAACGTCGAAAACTTCCCTGTAACTCAGTTCCTGACGTTTAGGCAACACCCCAGAAAATCTTCAGGGGATAATGTCACTAACCTATTGAACCATTTCCTGTAACTCAGTGCCTGACGTCTGGGCAATGTTCCATTATATCTTCAGGGGTTAAGGTCCCAAACCCGTAAAATATTTCCCTGAAGATCAGATCCTGACAGCAGGGCAACATCCCAAGAAATCTTCTGGGGATACGGTCCCGAACATGTCCAACCTTTCCCTGTAACCCAGTCCCTGTCATCCTGGCAGCTTCCCAGTATCTCTTCAGGGGATGAAGTGCCTAACCTTTTGAACCTTTCCCTGCAACTCTGTCCCTGATGTTCGGGCAACATCCCAGTAAATCTGAAGGAGACAGAGTCCCGTACCCTTTGGACCTTTCCCTGTAACTCAGTCCCTGACATGCCGGTAACATCCCAGTAAATTTTCAGGGGATAATGTCCTTAATCTATTGAACCGTTTCCTGTAACTCAGTCGATTACTTCCTGCCAATATTCCAGTAATTCTTCAGGGGATACAGTCCCAAACATGTCCTACATTTCACTGTAACACAGTCCCTGACATCCTGGCAGCATCCTAGTAAATCTTCAGGGGATAAAGTCCCTAACCTTTTGAACATTTTGCCTTAACTCTGTCCCTGACGTTCGGGCAACATCCCAGTAAATCTTAAGGAGACAGAGTCCCGTACCCTTTGGACCTTTCCCTGTAACTCAGTCCCTGACATGCCGGTAACATCCCAGTAAATTTTCAGGGGATAATGTCCTTAATCTATTGAACCGTTTCCTGTTACACAGTCCATTACTTCCTGTCAATACTCCAGTAATTCTTCAGGGGATACATTCCCAAACATGACCTACATTTCACTGTAACACAGTCCCTGACATCCTGGCAGCATCCCAGTAAATCTTCAGGGGATAACGTCCTTGAACATTTCGCTGTAACTCTGTCCCTGATGTCTGGGCAATGTTCCATTATATCTTCAGGGTTTAAGGTCCCAAACCCGTAAAATATTTCCCTGTAGCTCAGTTCCTGACAGCAGGGCAACATCCCAAGAAATCTTCAGGGGATACGGTCCCGAACATGTCCAACTTTTCCCTGTAACCCAGTCCCTGTCATCCTGGCAGCTTCCCAGTATCTTCAGGGGATAAAGTGCCTAACCCTTTGAACCTTTCCCTGCAACTCTGTCCCTGATGTTTGGGCAATATCCCAGTAAATCTGAAGGAGACAGAGTCCCGTACCCTTTGGACCTTTCCCTGTAACTCAGTCCCTGACATGCCGGTAACATCCCAGTAAATTTTCAGGGGATAATGTCCTTAATCTATTGAACCGTTTCCTGTAACTCAGTCCATTACTTCCTGCCAACATTCCAGTAATTCTTCAGGGGATACAGTCCCAAACATGTCCTACATTTCACTGTAACACAGTCCCTGACATCCTGGCAGCATCCCAGTAAATCTTCAGGGGATAAAGTCCCTAACCTTTTGAACATTTTGCCTTAACTCTGTCCCTGACGTTCGGGCAACATCCCAGTAAATCTTCAGGGGATAACGTCCCTAACCTGTTGAACATTTCGCTGTAACTCTGTCCCTTATGTCTGGGCAATGTTCCACTATATCTTCAGGCGTTAAGGTCCCAAACACTTCAAAAATTTCCCTGCAACTCAGTTTCTGACGTCCAGGCAACATCCCAGTAAATCTTCAGGGGATAACGTCACTAATCTATTGAACCTTTTCCTGTAACTCAGTCCCTGATGTCTGGTCAATGTCCCAAACCTATTGAACCTTTTCCTGCCACTCAGTCCCTGACATTCGGGCAACATCCCAGTAAATCATCAGGGAAAGAAAGTCCCAAACCTGTTGAAAGTTTTCGCTATAACTCAATGCCTGAAGTACAGGCAACATCACAGTACATCTTCAGAGGACAAAGTCACGGACCTGTTGTATCTTTCTCTGTAAATCAGTCTCTGACATCTCCGTAACATCCCAGTAAAATTTTACGGGTTAACGTCACTAACCTATTGAACCTTTTCCAGTTACTCAGTCCCTGACGTCCAGGCAACATCCCAGTAAATCTTCAGGCAATAAAGTCTCAAAACTGTTGAATGTTTTCCCTGTCACTAAGTCCCTGACGTCCGGGCAACATACCAGTTAAACTTCAGGGGATAGAGTACCGAACCTGTTCACCCTTTCCCTGTCACTTATTTCCTGACGTCCAGGCAACATCACAGTACATCTTCAGGGGATAAACTCCCAAACCTGTTGAATGTTTGCACTGTCATTAAGTCCCTGATGTCCGAGCACGACCCAGTAAATGTTCAGGGTAAAGAGTCCCGAACCTGTTGACACTTTCCCTGAAACACAGTTCCTGACATCCAGGCAACATCCCACTAAATCTTGACCGGATAAAGTCATGAACCTGTTGTACCTTACCCTGTAAATCAGTCCCTGTCATCCAAGCATGTCCGAGTAAATCTTCAGGGGACAAAGTCCCGAACCTGTTGTATCTTTTTCTGTAAATAAGTCTCTGACATCTCGGTAACATCGCAGTAAATTTTTAGGGGATCAAGTCTCAAACCTGTTGAACGTTGTCCCTGTCACTAAGTACCTGACGTCCAGGCAACATTCCAGTAAATATTCAGGGGATAGAGTCCCAAACCTTTTGACCCTTTCTCTGTCACTCATTTCCCGACGTCGAGGCAACATCCCAGTAAATCTTCAGGGAATAAACTGCCAAACCTGTTGAATGTTTGCCCTGTCACTAAGATTCTGAGGTCCGGGCAACATCCCATTAAATATTCAGGGGATAGAGTCACGAACCTGTTGATACTTTCCATGTAACTCAGTTCCTTACGTCCAGGCAACATCAGAGTACATCTTCAGGGGATAAAGTCCCTAACGTATCGAACCTTTCACAGTAAATCTGTAATGATGTCCAGGCAAAGTCGCAGTAAATCTTCAGGGTATAGAGTCGCGAACCTGTTGATCCTTTCTCTGTAACTCAGTTCCTGATGTCCAGGCAACATCCCAGTAAATCTTCACCAGATAAAGTCATGAATATGTTGTATCTTTCCCTGTAAATAAGTCCATGACGTCCAAGTACGTCCCAGTAAATATTCAGGGGATAAAGTCTCGAACCTGTTGGACCATTCCCTGTAACTCAGTCCCTGACGTCTGGGCAATGTTCCATGATATCTTCAGGGGATAAAGACCCATACCTTTGGACCTTTCCCTGTAACTCAGTCCCTAACATCCCGGTAACATCCCAGTCAATTTTCAGGAGATAACATCCTTAATCTATTGAACTGTTTCATATAACTAAGTACATGACTTCCTGCAAACATTCCAGTAATTCGTCAGGGGATACGGTCCCGAAAATGTCCAACCATTTCCTATAACCCAGGACCTGGCATCCTGGCAGCATCCCAGTAAATCTTCAGGGGATAAAGTCCCTAACCTATTGAATATTTCACCGTAACTCTGTCCCTGACGTCCAGGCAACATCGCAGTAAATCTTCAGGGTATAGAGTCCCGAAACTGTTGATCCTTTCCCTGTAACACAGTCCCTGACATCTGGCAGCATCCCAGTAAATCTTCAGTGGATAATTCCCAAACCTGTTGAATGTTTTCCCTGTAACTCGGACCCTGACATCTGGGCAATGTTCCATGATATTGTAAGGGGTTAAGGTCACAAACCTGTCAAAAATTTCCCTGTAACTCAGTTCCTGACATCAGGACAACATCCCAAGACATCATCAGGGGATAAAGTCCCGTACCTTTTGGAATTTTACCTGTAACTCAGTCCCTGACATCCCGGTAACATCCCAGTCAATTTTCAGGAGATAACGTCCTTAATTTATTGAACCGTTTCTTGTAACTCAGTCCATGACTTCATGCCTACTGTCCTGTAATTCTTCAGGGGATACGGTCCTGAACATGTCCAACCTTTCCCTGTAACCCAGTCCCTGACATCCTGGAAGCATCCCAGTAAATCTTCAGAAGATGAAGTCCCGAACCTTTTGAAACTTTCGCCGTAACTCTGTCCCTGATGTCCAGGCAACATCCCAGTAAATATTCAGGGAATAAAGTCCCAAACCTGTTAAAAGTTTTCCCTGTCACTAAGTCCCTGACGTCCGGGCAACATACCAGTTAAACTTCAGGGGATAGAGTACCGAACCTGTTCACCCTTTCTCTGTAACTCAGTTCCTGACGTCCAAACAACATCCCAATAAATCTTCACCGGATAAAGTCCTGACCTGTTGCATCTTTCCCTGTAAATCAGTCCCTGACGTCCGAGCACATCCCAGTAAATCTTCAGGGGATAATGTCTCTAATCTGTTGGACCTTTCCCTGTAACTCAGTCCATGACGTCTGGGCAATTTTCCATTATATCTTCAGGGGTTAAGGTTCCAAACCCATCAGAAATTTCCCAGTAACTAATTTCCTGACGTCAGGGCAAAATCTCAAAAAATCTTCAGGGGATAAAGTCCCGTACCTTTTGGACCTTTCCCTGTGACTCAGTCCCTGACATCCCGGTTACATCCGAGTCAATTTTCAGGAGATATCGTCCTTAATCTATTGAATTTTTTCCTATAACTCAGTCCATGACTTCCAGCCAACATTCCAGTAAATCTTCAGGGGATAACATCCCGAACCTATTGAATCCTTTCCTGTAACTCAGTCCCTGACAGCCGGGAAACATCCCAGTAAATCTACAGGGTATAAAGTTCCGAACCTGTTGACCCTTTCTCAGTAACTATGTCCCTGACGTCCAGGCAACATCCCAGTAAATCTTCAGGGAATAAAGTCGCAAACCTGTTCAACGTTTTCCCTGTCACTAAGTCCGTGAGGTCCGGGCAACATACCATTTAAATTTCAGGGGATAGAGACCCGAACCTGTTGACCATTTCCCTGTAACTCAGTTCCTGACGTCAAGACAACATCCCAGTAAATCTTCACCGGATAAAGTCCTGAACCTCTTACATCTTTCCCTGTAAATCAGTCCCTGATGTCTGAGCACATCCCAGTAAATCTTCAGCGGATAAAGTCTCGAACCTGTTGGACCTTTCCATGTAACTCAGTTCCTGACGTCCAGGCAACATCCCAGGAAATCTTCAGGGGATAAAGTCCCGAACCTGTTGTATCTTTCCCTGACGTCTCGGTAACATCGCAGTAAATTTTCAGGGCATATCGTCACTAACCTATTGAACCTTTTCCTGTAAGTAAGTCCCTGACATTCTAGCAACATCCCAGTAAATCTTCAGAGGTAAAGTCCAGAACCTGTTGAAAGTTTTCCCTTTCACTAAGTCCCTGACATCCGGGCAACATCCCAGTAAATATTAAGGGGATACAATCCCATACCCTTTGGACGTTTCCCCATAACTCAGTCCCTGACATCCCTTCAACATCCCAGTCAATTTTGAGGGGATAATGTCCTTAATCTATTGAACCGTTTCCTGTAACTCAGTCCATGAATTCCTGCCAACAGTCCAGTAATTCTTCAGGGGATACGGTCACGAAAATATCCTACCTTTCGCTGGAACCCAGTCACTGACATCTTGGAAGCATCCCAGTAAATCTTCAGGGGATAAAGTCCCTAACGTTTTGAACCTTTCGCCATAACTCTATCCCTGACGTTCGGGCAACATCCTAGTAAATCTTCAGGGGATAACGTACTTAACCTATTCAACCTTTCGCTGTAACTCTGTCCCTGATATCCAGGCAACATCCCAGTAAATCTTCAGGGAATAAAATCCCAAACCTGTTGAATGTTTGCCCTGCAACTCAGTCCCTGAAGTACGGGCAACATCACAGTACATCTTGAGTGGATAAAGTCCCAAAATTGTTGAACGTTTTCCCTGTCACTAAGTACCTGGCGTCCAGGCAACATTCCAGTAAATATTCAGAGGATAGAGTCCCGAACCTGTTGACCCTTTCTATGTCACTCATTTCCTGACGTCGATGCAACATCCCAGTAAATCGTCAGGGGATAAACTCCCAAACCTGTTGAATGTTTGCCCTGCCATTAAGTCCCTGACGTCCGAGCACGTCCCAGTAAATATTCAGGGGATAGAGTCCTGAACCATTTGACCCTTTCCATGGAACTCAGTTCCTGACGTCCGGGCAACATCCCAGTAAATCTTCACCGGATAAAGACCTGAACATGTCGCATCTTTCACTGTAAATAAGTCCCAGACATCCGAGGACATCCCAGTAAATCTTCAGGGGATAATGTCTCGGACCTGTTGGACCTTTTCCTGAAACTCAGTCCATGACTTCCTGCCAACATTCCAATAATTCTTCAGGGGATACGGTCCTGAACATGTCCAAACTTTCCCTGTAACCCAGTCCCTGACATCCTGGAAGCATCCCAGTAAATCTTCAGAAGATGAAGTCCCGAACCTTTTGAAACTTTCGCCGTAACTCTGTCCCTGATGTCCAGGCAACATCCCCGTAAACATTCAGGGATAAAGTCCCAAACCTGTTGAAAGTTTTCCCTGTCACTAAGTCCTTGACGTCCGGGCAACATACCAGTTAAACTTCAGGGGATAGAGTACCGAACCTGTTCACCCTTTCCCAATAACTCAGTTCCTGACGTCCAGGCTACATCCCAGTAAATCTTCACCGGTTAAAGTATTGAACCTGTTGCATCTTTCCCTGTAAATCTGTCCCTGAATTCTGAGCACATCCCAGTAAATCTTCAGGGGTTAAAGTCTCGAACCTGTTGGACCTTTCCCTGTAACTTAGTCCCTGACGTCTGGGCAATGTTCCATTATATCTTCAGGGGTTAAGGTCCCAAAACCGTCGAAAATTTCACTATAACTCAGTTCCTGACGTCCAGGCAACACCCCAGTAAATCTTCAGGGGATAATGTCACTAACATATTGAAACTTTTCCTGTAACTCAGTGCCTGACGTCTGGGCAATGTTCCATTATATCTTCAGGGGTTAAGGTCCCAAACCCGTAAAATATTTCCCTGTAGCTCAGTTCCTGACAGCAGGGCAACATCCCAAGAAATCTTCAGGGGATAAAGTCTCGAACCTGTTGGACCTTTTCCTGCAACTCAGTTCCTGACGTCCAGGCAACATCCCACTTAATCTTCACCGGATAAAGTCATGAACCTGTTGTATCTTTCCCTGTAAATCAGTCCCTGTCATCTGAGCACGTCCCAGTAAATCTTCAGGGGATAAAGTCTCGAACCTGTTGGACCTTTCCCTGCAACTCAGTTCCTGACATCCAGGCAACATCCCAGTAAATCTTCAGGGAATAAAGTCCCTAACCTTTTGAACCTTTCCCTGCAACACTGTCCCTGACGTTCGAGCAATATCCCAGTAAATCGTCAGGGGACAAAGTCCCGAACCCGTTGTATCTTTCTCTGTAAATCAGTCTCTGACATCTCGGTAACATCCCAGTATATTTTCAGGGGATCAAGTCCCAAACCTCTTGAACGTTTTTCCTGTCACTAAGTACCTGACGTCCAGGCAACATTCCAGTAACTATTCAGGGCATAGAGTCCCGAACCTTTTGATCCTTTCCCTGTCACTTTTTTCCCAACGTGCAGGCAACATCCCAGTAAATCTTCAGGGGATAAACTGCCAAACCTGTTGAATGTTTGCCCTGTCATGAAGTCCCTGACGTCCGGCAACATCCCAGTAAATATTCAGGGGATAGAGTCACGAACCTGTTGATACTTTCCGTGTAACTCAGTTCTAGGCATCCAGGCAACATCAGAGTACATCTTCAGGGGATAAAGTCCCTAACGTATTGAACCTTTCACCGTAACTCAGTTCCTGATGTCCAGGCAACATCCCAGTAAATCTATACGGGATAAAGTCATGAATATGTTGCATCTTTCCCTGTAAATCAGTACCTGACATCCGAGCACATCCCAGTAAATCTTCAGGGGATAAAGTCTCTAATCTGTGGGACCTTTCCCTGTAACTCAGTCCCTAACGTATGGGCAATGTTCCATTATATCTCCAGGCGTTAAGGTCCCAAACCGGTGAAAGATTGGCCTGTATCTTTGTTCATGACGTCCAGGCAACATCCCAGTAACTCTTCTAGGGATAACGTCACTCACCTATTGAACCTTTTCCTGTAACTCAGTCCCTGATGTCTGGGCAATGTTCCATTATATCTTCAGGGGTTAAGGTCCCAAACCCGTCAGAAATTTCCCAGTAACTCATTTCCTGACATCAGGGCAAAATCCCAAGAAAACTTCAGGGGATAAAGTCCCGTACCTTTTGTACCTTTCCCTCCAACTCAGTCCCTGACATCCTGGTAACATCCCAGTCAATTTTCTGGGGATATTGTCATTAATCTATTGAACTGTTTCCTGTAACTCAGTCCATGACTTCCTGTTAACATTCCAGTAATTCTTCAGGGGATACGGTCCTGAACATGTCCAACCTTTCCATGTAACCCAGTCCCTGACATCCTGGAAGCATCGCAGTAAATCTTCAGAAGATGAAGTCCCGAACCTTTTGAAACTTTCACCGTAACTCTGTCCCTGACGTCCAGGCAATATCCCAGTCAATCTTCAGGAAATAAAATCTCGAACCTGTTGGACTTTTCCGTGTAACTCTGTCCCTGATGTCTGGGCAATGTTCCGCTATATCTTCAGGCGTTAAGGTCCCAAACACTTCAAAAATTTCCCTCCAACTCAGTTCCTGACGTCCATGCAACGTCCCAGTAAATCTTCAGGGGATAACGTAACTAATCTATTGAACCTTTTCCTGTAACTCAGTCCCTGATGTCTGGTCAATGTCCCAAACCTATTGAACCTTTTCCTGCCACTCAGTCCCTGACATTCGGGCAACATCCCAATAAATCTTAAGGGGATCTAACCTACAGAACCTTTTGCTGTAACTCAGTTCCTGACGTACAGGCAACATCCCAGTAAACCTTCAGGGAATCAAGTCCCAAACCTGTTGAAAGTTTTCCCTGTCACTAAGTCCCTGGCATCCGGGCAACATCCCAGTAAATATTCAGAGGATAGAGGCCCGAACAATTTGCCCTACACCTGTAACTGAGTTCCTGACGATCAGACAGCATCCCAGTAAATCTTCACCGGATAAAGTCCTGAACCTGTTGCATCTTTCCCTGTAAATCAATCCCTGACGTCCGAGCACGTCCCAGAAAATATTCAGTGGATCGAGTGCCGAACCTGTTGACACTTTCCCTGAAACTCAGTTCCTGACATACAGGCAACATCCCAGTAAATCTTCAGGGAATCAAGACCCAAAGCTGTTGAAGGTTTTCCCTGTCACTAAGTCCCTGGCATCCGGGCAACATCCCAGTAAATATTCAGAGGATAGAGTCCCGAACAATTTGACCTTCACCTGTAACTGAGTTCCTGACAATCAGACAGCATCCCAGTAAATCTTCACCGGATAAAGTCCTGAACCTGTTGCATCTTTCCCTGTAAATCAATCCCTGAGTCCGAGCACGTCACAGTTAATATTCAGGGGATCGAGTCCCGAACCTGTTGACACTTTCCCTGAAACTCAGTTCCTGACGTCCAGGCAACATCCCACTAAATCTTCACCGGATAAAGTCCTGAACCTGTTGTATCTTTCCCTGTAAATCAGTCCCTGTAATCTGAGCACGTCACAGTAAATCTTCAGGGGATAAAGTCTCGAAGCTGTTGGACCTTTCCCTGCAACTCAGTTCCTGACATCCAGGCAACATCCCAGTAAATCTTCAGGGAATAATGTCCCTAACCTTTTGAACCTTTCCCTGCAACACTGTCCTTGACGTTCGAGCAATATCCCAGTAAATCGTCAGGGGACAAAGTCCCGAACCCGTTGTATCTTTGTCTGTAAATCAGTCTCTGACATCTCGGTAACATCCCAGTATATTTTCAGGGGATCAAGTCCCAAACCTCTTGAACGTTTTTCCTGTCACTAAGTAACAAACGTCCAGGCAACATTCCAGTAACTATTCAGGGGATAGAGTCCCGAATCTTTTGACCCTTTCCCTGTCACTTTTTTCCCAACGTGCAGGCAACATCCCAGTAAATCTTCAGGGGATAAACTGCCAAACCTGTTGAATGCTTGCCCTGTCACGAAGTCCCTGACGTCCGGCAACATCCCAGTAAATATTCAGGGGATAGAGTCACGAACCTGTTGATACTTTCCGTGTAACTCAGTTCCAGGCATCCAGGCAACATCAGAGTACATCTTCAGGGGATAAAGTCCCTAACGTATTGAACCTTTCACCGTAACTCAGTTCCTGATGTCCAGGCAACATCCCAGTAAATCTTCACCGGATAAAGTCATGAATATGTTGCATCTTTCCCTGTAAATCAGTACCTGACATCCGAGCACATCCCAGTAAATCTTCAGGGGATAAAGTCTCTAATCTGTTGGACCTTTCCCTGTAACTCAGTCCCTAACGTATGGGAAATGTTCCATTATATCTCCAGGCATTAAGGTCACAAACCGGTGAAAGATTGGCCTGTATCTTTGTTCATGACGTCCAGGCAACATCCCAGTAACTCTTCTAGGGATAACGTCACTCACCTATTGAACCTTTTCCTGTAACTCAGTCACTGATGTCTGGGCAATGTTCCATTACATCTTCAGGGGTTAAGGTCCCAAACCCGTCAGAAATTTCCCAGTAACTCATTTCCTGACATCAGGGCAAAATCCCAAGAAAACTTCAGGGGATAAAGTCCCGTACCTTTTGTACCTTTCCCTCCAACTCAGTCCCTGACATCCTGGTAACATCCCAGTCAATTTTCTGGGGATATTGTCATTAATCTATTGAACTGTTTCCTGTAACTCAGTCCATGACTTCCTGCCAACATTCCAGTAATTCTTCAGGGGATACGGTCCTGAACATGTCCAACCTTTCCCTGTAACCCAGTACCTGACATCCTGGAAGCATCGCAGTAAATCTTCAGAAGATGAAGTCCCGAACCTTTTGAAACTTTCGCCGTAACTCTGTCCCTGATGTCCAGGGAACATTCCAGTAAATATTCAGGGATAAAGTCCCAAACCTTTTGAAAGTTTTCCCTGTCACTAAGTCCCTGACGTCCGGGCAACATACCAGTTAAACTTCAGGGGATAGAATACCGAACCTGTTCACCCTTTCCCTGTAACTGAGTTCCTGACGTCCAGTCTACATCCCAGTAAATCTTCACCGGATAAAGTATTGAACCTGTTGCATCTTTCCTGTAAATCTGTCCCTGAATTCTGAGCACATCCCAGTAAATCTTCAGGGGTTAAAGTCTCGAACCTGTTGGACCTTTCCCTGTAACTCAGTCCCTGACGTCTGGGCAATGTTCCATTATATCTTCAGGCGTTAAGGTCCCAAAACTGTCGAAAATTTCACTATAACTCAGTTCCTGACGTCCAGGCAATATCAGAGTACATCTTCAGGGGATAAAGTCCCTAACGTATTGAACCTTTCACCATAACTCAGTTCCTGATGTCCAGGCAACATCCCAGTAAATCTTCACCGGATAAAGTCATGAATATGTTGCATCTTTCCCTGTAAATCAGTACCTGACATCCGAGCACATCCCAGTAAATCTTCAGGGGATAAAGTCTGTAATCGGTTGGACCTTTCCCTGAAACTCAGTCCCTGACGTATGGGCAATGTTCCATTATATCTCCAGGCGTTAACATCCCAAACCGGTGAAAGATTTGCCTGTATCTTTGTTCATGACGTCCAGGCAACATCCCAGTAAATCTCCTGGGGATAACGTCACTCACCTATTGAACCTTTTCCTGTAACTCAGTCCCTGACGTCTGGGCAATGTACCATTATATCTTCAGGGGTTAAGGTACCAAACCCATCAGAAATTTCCCAGTAACACATTTCCTGACATCAGGGCAAAGTCCCAAGAAAACTTCAGTGGATGAAGTCCCGTACCTTTTGTACCTTTCCCTCTAACTCAGTCCCTGACATCCTGGTAACATCCCAGTCAATTTTCTGGGGATATCGTCATTAATCTATTGAAATGTTTCCTGTAACTCAGTCCATGACTTCCTGCCAACATTCCAGTTATTCTTCAGGGGATACGGTCCTGAACAAGTCCAACCTTTTCCTGTAACCCAGTCCCTGACATCCTGGAAGCATCCCAGTAAATCTTCAGAAGATGAAGTCCCGAACCTTTTGAAACTTTCGCCGTTACTCTGTCCCTGATGTTCTGGCAACATCCCAGTAAATATTCAGGGAATAAAGTCCCAAATCTGTTGAAAGTTTTCCCTGTCACTAAGTCCTTGACGTCCGGGCAACATATCAGTTAAACTTCAGGGGATAGAGTACCGAACCTGTTCACCCTTTCCCTGTAACTCAGTTCCTGACGTCCAGGCTACATCCCAGTAAATCTTCACCGGATAAAGTATTGAACCTGCTGCATCTTTCCCTGTAACTCTGTCCCTGAATTCTGAGCACATCCCAGTAAATCTTCAGGGGTTAAAGTCTCGAACCTGTTGGACCTTTCCCTGTAACTCAGTCCCTGACGTCTGGGCAATGTTCCATTATATCTTCAGGGGTTAAGGTCCCAAAACCGTCGAAAATTTCACTATAACTCAGTTCCTGACGTCCAGGCAACACCCCAGTAAAACTTCAGGGGATAATGTCACTAACATATTGAACCTTTTCCTGTAACTCAGTGCCTGACGTCTGGGCAATGTTCCATTATATCTTCAGGGGTTAAGGTCCCAAACCCGTAAAATATTTCCCTGTAGCTCAGTTCCTGACAGCAGGGCAACATCCCAAGAAATCTTCAGGGGATACGGTCCCGAACATGTCCAACCTTTCCCTGTAACCCAGTCCCTGTCATCCTGGCAACATCCCAGTATCTCTTCAGGGGATAAAGTGCCTAAACTTTCCCTGCAACTCTGTCCCTGACGTTCGGGCAATATCCCAGTAAATCTGAAGGAGATAGAGTCCCGTACCCTTTGGACCTTTCCCTGTAACTCAGTCCCTGACATGCCGGTAACATCCCAGCAAATTTTCAGGGGATAATGTCCTTAATCTATTTAACCGTTTCCTGTAACTCAGTCCATTACTTCCTGCCAAGATTCCAGTAATTCTTCAGGGGATACAGTCCCAAACATGTCCTACATTTCCCAGTAACACAGTCCCTGACATCCTGGCAGCATCCCAGTAAATCTTCAGGGGATAAAGTCCTTAACCTTCTGAACCTTTCGCCATAACTCTGTCCCTGACGTTCGGGCAACATCCCAGTAAATCTTCAGGGGATAACGTCCCTAACCTGTTGAACATTTCTCTGTAACTCTGTCCCTGACGTCCAGGCAATATCCCAGTCAATCTTCAGGAAATAAAATCTCGAACCTGTTGGACTATTCCGTGTAACTCAGTCCCTGATGTCTGGTCAATGTCCCAAACCTATTGAACCTTTTCCTGCCACTCAGTCCCTGACATTCGGGCAACATCCCAATAAATCTTAAGGAGATCTAACCTACAGAACCTTTTGCTGTAACTCAGTTCCTGACGTACAGGCAACATCCCAGTAAATCTTCAGGGAATCAAGTCCCAAACCTGTTGAAAGATTTCCCTGTCACTAAGTCCCTGGCATCCGGGCAACATCCCAGTAAATATTCAGAGGATAGAGGCCCGAACAAGTTCCCCTTCACCTATAACTGAGTTCCTGATGATCAGACAGCATCCCAGTAAATCTTCACCGGATAAAGTCCTGAACCTGTTGCATCTTTCCCTGTAAATCAATCCCTGACGTCCGAGCACATCCCAGAAAATATTCAGTGGATCGAGTGCCGAACCTGTTGACACTTTCCCTGAAACTCAGTTCCTGACATACAGGCAACATCCCAGTAAATCTTCAGGGAATCAAGACCCAAAGCTGTTGAAGGTTTTCCCTGTCACTAAGTCCCTGGCATCCGGGCAACATCCCAGTAAATATTCAGAGGATAGAGTCCCGAACAATTTGACCTTCACCTGTAACTGAGTTCCTGACAATCAGACAGCATCCCAGTAAATCTTCACCGGATAAAGTCCTGAACCTGTTGCATCTTTCCCTGTAAATCAATCCCTGAGTCCGAGCACGTCACAGTTAATATTCAGGGGATCGAGTCCCGAACCTGTTGACACTTTCCCTGAAACTCAGTTCCTGACGTCCAGGCAACATCCCACTAAATCTTCACCGGATAAAGTCCTGAACCTGTTGTATCTTTCCCTGTAAATCAGTCCCTGTAATCTGAGCACGTCACAGTAAATCTTCAGGGGATAAAGTCTCGAAGCTGTTGGACCTTTCCCTGCAACTCAGTTCCTGACATCCAGGCAACATCCCAGTAAATCTTCAGGGAATAATGTCCCTAACCTTTTGAACCTTTCCCTGCAACACTGTCCTTGACGTTCGAGCAATATCCCAGTAAATCGTCAGGGGACAAAGTCCCGAACCCGTTGTATCTTTGTCTGTAAATCAGTCTCTGACATCTCGGTAACATCCCAGTATATTTTCAGGGGATCAAGTCCCAAACCTCGAACGTTTTTCCTGTCACTAAGTAACAAACGTCCAGGCAACATTCCAGTAACTATTCAGGGGATAGAGTCCCGAATCTTTTGACCCTTTCCCTGTCACTTTTTTCCCAACGTGCAGGCAACATCCCAGTAAATCTTCAGGGGATAAACTGCCAAACCTGTTGAATGTTTGCCCTGTCACGAAGTCCCTGACGTCCGGCAACATCCCAGTAAATATTCAGGGGATAGAGTCACGAACCTGTTGATACTTTCCGTGTAACTCAGTTCCAGGCATCCAGGCAACATCAGAGTACATCTTCAGGGGATAAAGTCCCTAACGTATTGAACCTTTCACCGTAACTCAGTTCCTGATGTCCAGGCAACATCCCAGTAAATCTTCACCGGATAAAGTCATGAATATGTTGCATCTTTCCCTGTAAATCAGTACCTGACATCCGAGCACATCCCAGTAAATCTTCAGGGGATAAAGTCTCTAATCTGTTGGACCTTTCCCTGTAACTCAGTCCCTAACGTATGGGAAATGTTCCATTATATCTCCAGGCATTAAGGTCACAAACCGGTGAAAGATTGGCCTGTATCTTTGTTCATGACGTCCAGGCAACATCCCAGTAACTCTTCTAGGGATAACGTCACTCACCTATTGAACCTTTTCCTGTAACTCAGTCACTGATGTCTGGGCAATGTTCCATTACATCTTCAGGGGTTAAGGTCCCAAACCCGTCAGAAATTTCCCAGTAACTCATTTCCTGACATCAGGGCAAAATCCCAAGAAAACTTCAGGGGATAAAGTCCCGTACCTTTTGTACCTTTCCCTCCAACTCAGTCCCTGACATCCTGGTAACATCCCAGTCAATTTTCTGGGGATATTGTCATTAATCTATTGAACTGTTTCCTGTAACTCAGTCCATGACTTCCTGCCAACATTCCAGTAATTCTTCAGGGGATACGGTCCTGAACATGTCCAACCTTTCCCTGTAACCCAGTACCTGACATCCTGGAAGCATCGCAGTAAATCTTCAGAAGATGAAGTCCCGAACCTTTTGAAACTTTCGCCGTAACTCTGTCCCTGATGTCCAGGGAACATTCCAGTAAATATTCAGGGATAAAGTCCCAAACCTTTTGAAAGTTTTCCCTGTCACTAAGTCCCTGACGTCCGGGCAACATACCAGTTAAACTTCAGGGGATAGAATACCGAACCTGTTCACCCTTTCCCTGTAACTGAGTTCCTGACGTCCAGTCTACATCCCAGTAAATCTTCACCGGATAAAGTATTGAACCTGTTGCATCTTTCCTGTAAATCTGTCCCTGAATTCTGAGCACATCCCAGTAAATCTTCAGGGGTTAAAGTCTCGAACCTGTTGGACCTTTCCCTGTAACTCAGTCCCTGACGTCTGGGCAATGTTCCATTATATCTTCAGGCGTTAAGGTCCCAAAACTGTCGAAAATTTCACTATAACTCAGTTCCTGACGTCCAGGCAATATCAGAGTACATCTTCAGGGGATAAAGTCCCTAACGTATTGAACCTTTCACCATAACTCAGTTCCTGATGTCCAGGCAACATCCCAGTAAATCTTCACCGGATAAAGTCATGAATATGTTGCATCTTTCCCTGTAAATCAGTACCTGACATCCGAGCACATCCCAGTAAATCTTCAGGGGATAAAGTCTGTAATCGGTTGGACCTTTCCCTGAAACTCAGTCCCTGACGTATGGGCAATGTTCCATTATATCTCCAGGCGTTAACATCCCAAACCGGTGAAAGATTTGCCTGTATCTTTGTTCATGACGTCCAGGCAACATCCCAGTAAATCTCCTGGGGATAACGTCACTCACCTATTGAACCTTTTCCTGTAACTCAGTCCCTGACGTCTGGGCAATGTACCATTATATCTTCAGGGGTTAAGGTACCAAACCCATCAGAAATTTCCCAGTAACACATTTCCTGACATCAGGGCAAAGTCCCAAGAAAACTTCAGTGGATGAAGTCCCGTACCTTTTGTACCTTTCCCTCTAACTCAGTCCCTGACATCCTGGTAACATCCCAGTCAATTTTCTGGGGATATCGTCATTAATCTATTGAAATGTTTCCTGTAACTCAGTCCATGACTTCCTGCCAACATTCCAGTTATTCTTCAGGGGATACGGTCCTGAACAAGTCCAACCTTTTCCTGTAACCCAGTCCCTGACATCCTGGAAGCATCCCAGTAAATCTTCAGAAGATGAAGTCCCGAACCTTTTGAAACTTTCGCCGTTACTCTGTCCCTGATGTTCTGGCAACATCCCAGTAAATATTCAGGGAATAAAGTCCCAAATCTGTTGAAAGTTTTCCCTGTCACTAAGTCCTTGACGTCCGGGCAACATATCAGTTAAACTTCAGGGGATAGAGTACCGAACCTGTTCACCCTTTCCCTGTAACTCAGTTCCTGACGTCCAGGCTACATCCCAGTAAATCTTCACCGGATAAAGTATTGAACCTGCTGCATCTTTCCCTGTAACTCTGTCCCTGAATTCTGAGCACATCCCAGTAAATCTTCAGGGGTTAAAGTCTCGAACCTGTTGGACCTTTCCCTGTAACTCAGTCCCTGACGTCTGGGCAATGTTCCATTATATCTTCAGGGGTTAAGGTCCCAAAACCGTCGAAAATTTCACTATAACTCAGTTCCTGACGTCCAGGCAACACCCCAGTAAAACTTCAGGGGATAATGTCACTAACATATTGAACCTTTTCCTGTAACTCAGTGCCTGACGTCTGGGCAATGTTCCATTATATCTTCAGGGGTTAAGGTCCCAAACCCGTAAAATATTTCCCTGTAGCTCAGTTCCTGACAGCAGGGCAACATCCCAAGAAATCTTCAGGGGATACGGTCCCGAACATGTCCAACCTTTCCCTGTAACCCAGTCCCTGTCATCCTGGCAACATCCCAGTATCTCTTCAGGGGATAAAGTGCCTAAACTTTCCCTGCAACTCTGTCCCTGACGTTCGGGCAATATCCCAGTAAATCTGAAGGAGATAGAGTCCCGTACCCTTTGGACCTTTCCCTGTAACTCAGTCCCTGACATGCCGGTAACATCCCAGCAAATTTTCAGGGGATAATGTCCTTAATCTATTTAACCGTTTCCTGTAACTCAGTCCATTACTTCCTGCCAAGATTCCAGTAATTCTTCAGGGGATACAGTCCCAAACATGTCCTACATTTCCCAGTAACACAGTCCCTGACATCCTGGCAGCATCCCAGTAAATCTTCAGGGGATAAAGTCCTTAACCTTCTGAACCTTTCGCCATAACTCTGTCCCTGACGTTCGGGCAACATCCCAGTAAATCTTCAGGGGATAACGTCCCTAACCTGTTGAACATTTCGCTGTAACTCTGTCCCTGACGTCCAGGCAATATCCCAGTCAATCTTCAGGAAATAAAATCTCGAACCTGTTGGACTATTCCGTGTAACTCAGTCCCTGATGTCTGGTCAATGTCCCAAACCTATTGAACCTTTTCCTGCCACTCAGTCCCTGACATTCGGGCAACATCCCAATAAATCTTAAGGAGATCTAACCTACAGAACCTTTTGCTGTAACTCAGTTCCTGACGTACAGGCAACATCCCAGTAAATCTTCAGGGAATCAAGTCCCAAACCTGTTGAAAGATTTCCCTGTCACTAAGTCCCTGGCATCCGGGCAACATCCCAGTAAATATTCAGAGGATAGAGGCCCGAACAAGTTCCCCTTCACCTATAACTGAGTTCCTGATGATCAGACAGCATCCCAGTAAATCTTCACCGGATAAAGTCCTGAACCTGTTGCATCTTTCCCTGTAAATCAATCCCTGACGTCCGAGCACATCCCAGAAAATATTCAGTGGATCGAGTGCCGAACCTGTTGACACTTTCCCTGAAACTCAGTTCCTGACATACAGGCAACATCCCAGTAAATCTTCAGGGAATCAAGACCCAAAGCTGTTGAAGGTTTTCCCTGTCACTAAGTCCCTGGCATCCGGGCAACATCCCAGTAAATATTCAGAGGATAGAGTCCCGAACAATTTGACCTTCACCTGTAACTGAGTTCCTGACAATCAGACAGCATCCCAGTAAATCTTCACCGGATAAAGTCCTGAACCTGTTGCATCTTTCCCTGTAAATCAATCCCTGAGTCCGAGCACGTCACAGTTAATATTCAGGGGATCGAGTCCCGAACCTGTTGACACTTTCCCTGAAACTCAGTTCCTGACGTCCAGGCAACATCCCACTAAATCTTCACCGGATAAAGTCCTGAACCTGTTGTATCTTTCCCTGTAAATCAGTCCCTGTAATCTGAGCACGTCACAGTAAATCTTCAGGGGATAAAGTCTCGAACCTGTTGGACCTTTCCCTGCAACTCAGTTCCTGACATCCAGGCAACATCCCAGTAAATCTTCAGGGAATAATGTCCCTAACCTTTTGAACCTTTCCCTGCAACACTGTCCTTGACGTTCGAGCAATATCCCAGTAAATCGTCAGGGGACAAAGTCCAGTACCCGTTGTATCTTTGTCTGTAAATCAGTCTCTGACATCTCGGTAACATCCCAGTATATTTTCAGGGGATCAAGTCCCAAACCTCTTGAACGTTTTTCCTGTCACTAAGTAACAAACGTCCAGGCAACATTCCAGTAACTATTCAGGGGATAGAGTCCCGAATCTTTTGACCCTTTCCCTGTCACTTTTTTCCCAACGTGCAGGCAACATCCCAGTAAATCTTCAGGGGATAAACTGCCAAACCTGTTGAATGTTTGCCCTGTCACGAAGTCCCTGACGTCCGGCAACATCCCAGTAAATATTCAGGGGATAGAGTCACGAACCTGTTGATACTTTCCGTGTAACTCAGTTCCAGGCATCCAGGCAACATCAGAGTACATCTTCAGGGGATAAAGTCCCTAACGTATTGAACCTTTCACCGTAACTCAGTTCCTGATGTCCAGGCAACATCCCAGTAAATCTTCACCGGATAAAGTCATGAATATGTTGCATCTTTCCCTGTAAATCAGTACCTGACATCCGAGCACATCCCAGTAAATCTTCAGGGGATAAAGTCTCTAATCTGTTGGACCTTTCCCTGTAACTCAGTCCCTAACGTATGGGAAATGTTCCATTATATCTCCAGGCATTAAGGTCACAAACCGGTGAAAGATTGGCCTGTATCTTTGTTCATGACGTCCAGGCAACATCCCAGTAACTCTTCTAGGGATAACGTCACTCACCTATTGAACCTTTTCCTGTAACTCAGTCACTGATGTCTGGGCAATGTTCCATTATATCTTCAGGGGTTAAGGTCCCAAACCCGTCAGAAATTTCCCAGTAACTCATTTCCTGACATCAGGGCAAAATCCCAAGAAACCTTCAGGGGATAAAGTCCCATACCTTTTGTACCTTTCCCTCTAACTCAATCCCTGACATCCTGGTAACATCCCAGTCAATTTTCTGGGGATATCGTCACTAATCTATTGAACTGTTTCCTGTAACTCAGTCCATGACTTCCTGTTAACATTCCAGTAATTCTTCAGGGGATACGGTCCTGAACATGTCCAACCTTTCCATGTAACCCAGTCCCTGACATCCTGGAAGCATCGCAGTAAATCTTCAGAAGATGAAGTCCCGAACCTTTTGAAACTTTCACCGTAACTCTGTCCCTGACGTCCAGGCAATATCCCAGTCAATCTTCAGGAAATAAAATCTCGAACCTGTTGGACTTTTCCGTGTAACTCTGTCCCTGATGTCTGGGCAATGTTCCGCTATATCTTCAGGTGTTAAGGTCCCAAACACTTCAAAAATTTCCCTCCAACTCAGTTCCTGACGTCTAGGCAACAACCCAGTAAATCTTCAGGGGATAACGTCACTAATCTATTGAACCTTTTCCTATAACTCAGTCCCTGATGTCTGGTCAATGTCCCAAACCTATTGAACCTTTTCCTGCCACTCAGTCCCTGACATTCGGGCAACATCCCAATAAATCTTAAGGGGATCTAACCTACAGAACCTTTTGCTGTAACTCAGTTCCTGACGTACAGGCAACATCCCAGTAAATCTTCAGGGAATCAAGTCCCAAACCTGTTGAAAGTTTTCCCTGTCAGTCAGTCCCTGGCATCCGGGCAACATCCCAGTAAATATTCAGAGGATAGAGTCCCGAACAAGTTCCCCTTCACCTATAACTGAGTTCCTGACGATCAGACAACATCCCAGTAAATTTTAAGGGGATAAAGTCCAAAACCTGTTCAAAGATTTCGCTGTCACTAAGTACCTGATGTCCAGGCAACATTCCAGTAAATATTCAGGGGATAGAGTCCCGAAACTGTTGATCCTTTCTCTGTAACTCAGTTTCTGATGTCCAGGCAACATCCCAGTAAATCTTAACCGGATAAAGTCCTCAACCTGTTGCATCTTTCCCTGTAACTGAGTTCCTGACATCAGGGCAACATCCCAAGAAATCTTCAGGGGATGAAGTCCCTTTACCTTTTGGACATTTCCCTGTAACTCAGTCCCTGACTTCCCGGTAACATCCCAGTCAATTTTCAGGGGATAACGTCCTTAATTTATTGAACCGTTTCTTGTAACTCAGTCCATGACTTCCTGCCAACATTCCAGTAATCCTTCAGGGGATACCGTCCTGAACATGTCCAAACTTTCCCTGTAACCCAGTCTCTGACATCCTGGCAATATCCAGGTAACTGTTCAGAGGATAAAGTCCCTAACCTTTTGAACCTTTCCTTGCAACTCGGTCTCTGACGTTCGGGCAATATCCTAGTAAATCTTCAGGGGATAACGTCCCGAACCTATTGAACCCTTTCCTGTAACTCAGTCCCTGACGTCTGGGCAATGTTCCATTATATCTTCAGGGGTTAAGGACGTAAACCCGTCAAATATTTCCCTGTAACTCTGTCCCTGACGTCCAGGCAACATCACAGTAAATCTTTTTTTTTTTTTTTTCACACCATAAACCACATTAACCATGATACATACTTTTTCCTTTTCAAATATATACAGTGCCATATTCTCCCCCCAACTCCCATCCCACCCTCCCTACCTCCCCGCTCCCGTCCATTTAAAGTACAAAATCTAGGATACATTAAACCAGTCAAACAATGTTGTCATTCAATAAAAATAAACAAGAAATTCCACTGAGTCAATTCTTTTAATTTCCTTCTCCTTTCGTTAATTTAGGTAGTGAATGTCCCTGGTAGGTTTTCGCTATTGTGTTTCAAGTAAGGCTCCCATATTTGTTCAAATATTTCAATATTATTTCTTAAACTATATGTTATTTTTTCTAATGGAATACATTTATTCATTTCTATATACCTTTGTTGTATTTTCAAATTATCTTCCGATTTCCAGGTTGACATAATACATTTTTTTGCTACGGCTAGAGCTATCTTAACAAATCTTTTTTGTGCATCCTCCAAATCAATTCCAAACTCTTTGTTTTTTATGTTACTTAGGAGGAAGATCTCTGGATTCTTTGGTATATTGTTTTCTGTAATTTTATTTAATATTTGGTTTAGATCTTCCCAAAATTTTTCTACTTTCTCACATGTCCAGATTGCATGAATTGTTGTTCCCATTTCCTTTTTACATCGAAAACATCTATCAGATACTGTTGGGTCCCATTTATTTAACTTTTGAGGTGTAATGTATAGCCTGTGTATCCAGTTATATTGTATCATACGTAACCTCGTATTTATTGTATTTCTCATCGTTCCAGAACATAACTTCTCCCATGTTTCCTTTTTTATCTTTATATTTAAATCTTGTTCCCATTTTTGTTTAGTTTTACCATTTGTTTCCTCATTCTCCTTTTCTTGCAGTTTAATATATTCTCGGCGACACTAGGTATTATTCTATTTAGTAGAATCCTAGCGAAGATTTTGCCTGCAATGGAGAGCAACGTGATTCCCCTGTAGTTTGAGCAGTCTGATTTCTCGCCTTTGTTTTTGTACAGGGTGATGATGGTGGCATCACGAAGATCCTGAGGCAGTTTACCTTGTTCCCAACAAAGCTTGAAAAATTCATGCAGTTTGGCATGCAGAGTTTTGCCGCCAGCCTTCCAGACTTCTGGGGGGGATTCCATCCATACCTGCTGCTTTGCCACTTTTCAGTTGTTTGATTGCCTTATATGTCTCATCCAGGGTGGGAACCTCATCCAGCTCTAGCCTTAGGGGCTGTTGAGGGAGCTGGAGCAGGGCGGAATCTTGGACTGAGCGGTTGGCACTGAAAAGAGATTGGAAGTGTTCTGACCATCGGTTGAGGATGGAGATCTTGTCGCTGAGGAGGACTTTGACGTCTGAGCTGCGCAGCGGGCTTTGGACTTGGGGTGAGGGGCCGTACACAGCCTTTAGAGCCTCGTAGAAACCCCTGAAATCACAGTGCGGCTTTCGCGCAAACAGAGGAACTACTGACATGGTCTTTGCCCTCAGACAGCTCCAAGAAAAATGCAGAGAACAAAACAAAGGACTCTACATCACCTTTGTTGACCTCACCAAAGCCTTCGACACCGTGAGCAGGAAAGGGCTTTGGCAAATACTAGAGCGCATCGGATGTCCCCCAAAGTTCCTCAACATGATTATCCAACTGCACGAAAACCAACAAGGTCGGGTCAGATACAGCCATGAGCTCTCTGAACCCTTCTCCATTAACAATGGCGTGAAGCAAGGCTGTGTTCTGGCATCAACCCTCTTTTCAATCTTCTTCAGCATGATGCTGAACCAAGCCATGAAAGACCCCAACAATGAAGACGCTGTTTACATCCGGTACCGCACGGATGGCAGTCTCTTCAATCTGAGGCGCCTGCAAGCTCACACCAAGACACAAGAGAAACTTGTCCGTGAACTACTCTTTGCAGACGATGCCGCTTTAGTTGCCCATTCAGAGCCAGCTCTTCAGCGCTTGACGTCCTGCTTTGCGGAAACTGCCAAAATGTTTGGCCTGGAAGTCAGCCTGAAGAAAACTGAGGTCCTCCATCAGCCAGCTCCCCACCATGATTACCAGCCCCCCCACATCTCCATCGGGCACACAAAACTCAAAACGGTCAACCAGTTTACCTATCTCGGCTGCACCATTTCATCAGATGCAAGGATCGACAATGAGATAGACAACAGACTCGCCAAGGCAAATAGCGCCTTTGGAAGACTACACAAAAGAGTCTGGAAAAACAACCAACTGAAAAACCTCACAAAGATAAGCGTATACAGAGCCGTTGTCATACCCACACTCCTGTTCGGCTCCGAATCATGGGTCCTCTACCGGCACCACCTACGGCTCCTAGAACGCTTCCACCAGCGTTGTCTCCGCTCCATCCTCAACATCCATTGGAGCGCTTACATCCCTAACGTCGAAGTACTCGAGATGGCAGAGGTCGACAGCATCGAGTCCACGCTGCTGAAGATCCAGCTGCGCTGGGTGGGTCACGTCTCCAGAATGGAGGACCATCGCCTTCCCAAGATCGTGTTATATGGCGAGCTCTCCACTGGCCACCGTGACAGAGGTGCACCAAAGAAAAGGTACAAGGACTGCCTAAAGAAATCTCTTGGTGCCTGCCACATTGACCACCGCCAGTGGGCTGATATCGCCTCAAACCGTGCATCTTGGCGCCTCACAGTTTGGCGGGCAGCAACCTCCTTTGAAGAAGACCGCAGAGCCTACCTCACTGACAAAAGGCAAAGGAGGAAAAACCCAACACCCAACCCCAACCCACCAATTTTCCCCTGCAACCGCTGCAATCGTGTCTGCCTGTCCCGCATCGGACTTGTCAGCCACAAACGAGCCTGCAGCTGACGTGGACTTTTTACCCCCTCCATAAATCTTCGTCCGCGAAGTCAAGCCAAAGAAAAGAAGTTTAATATACCTATTTGTTATAAATCTTTTGATTATCATTGTATCTCTAATCACATATTCAAAGTTACTTCCCTCTGGTAACCTCAGACTACTTCCTAATTTGTCCTTCAAGTAGGATCTCAATTGGTAATATGCCAGCACTGTATCTTGAGTTATATTGTATTTATCTTTCATTTGTTCAAAGGATAATAATCTATTTCCTGAAAAACAATTTTCTATTCTTTTGATCCTTTTTTCTCCCATTCTCTAAAGGAAAGGTTATCTATTGTTTTGCATCAATATTAGTTTTGGTAATTGATAATTTGTTTTATTTCTTTCTACATGAATCTTCTCCCAAATATTGAGTAGATGATGTAATACTGGAGAACTTCTATATTGTACCAAATTTTCATCCCATTTATATAATATGTGTTCAGGTATCTTTTCCCCTATTTTATCTAATTCTAATCTAATCCAATCTGGCTTTTCCCTTGTTTGATAAAAATTTGATAGGTATCTTAATTGTGCGGCTCTATAATAATTTTTAAAGTTTGGCAGTTGTAAGCCTCCTTGTTTATACCATACTGTTAATTTATCTAGTGCTATCCTCGGTTTCCCCCCTTTCCATAAAAATTTCCTTATTATTTTCTTTAACTCCTTGAAGAATTTCTCTGTCAGGTGTATTGGCAATGCCTGAAATAGGTATAATATCCTTGGAAAAATGTTCATTTTAATACAGTTTATCCTTCCTATTAGTGTTAGTGGTAAATCTTTGCAATGCTCTAAATCGCCTGTAATTTTTTCATTAGTGGATAATAATTGAGTTTATATAGTTGGCCGAGGTTTTTATTTATTTATATACCTAGGTATCTTATTGCTTGCATTTGCCATCTGAATGGTGATTCCTTCTTAAATGTTGAGAAATCCGCATTATTCATAGGCATTGCTTCACTTTTATTTACGTTAATCTTGTAACCCGACACTTCTCCATATTCCTTCAATTTCTTATACAATTCTTTTATTGATAGTTCTGGTTCTGTTAAGTATACTATAACATCATCCGCAAATAAACTGATTTTATATTCCTTGTCTTTTATTTTTATCCCTTTTATATTATTTTCTGTTCTTATCAATTCTGCGAGTGGTTCTATACCTAACGCGAACAATAAAGGTGATAGTTGGCATCCCTGCCGTGTTGACCTGCTTAAGTTAAATTGCTTTGATACATATCCATTTACTGTCAATTTCGCCAATGGTCCCTTATATAATGCTTTAATCCAATTAATATACTTCTCTGGTAAACTGAATTTTTGCAATACTTTGAATAAATAATTCCATTCTACTCTGTCAAAGGCCTTCTCTGCGTCTAAAGCAACTGCTACTGTTGGCGTTTTACTCCCTTCTACTGCATGAATTAAGTTAATAAATTTACAAATATTGTCTGTTGTGCGTCTTTTTTAATAAATCCAGTTTGGTCTATATTTACCATTTTCGGTACATACTCTGCTAATCTGTTTGCTAATAGTTTAGCTATTATCTTATAAGCTGTGTTAAGTAAAGATAGTGGTCTATATGACGCTGGTGCGAGTGGATCTTTCCCTTGCTTTAGTATTACTGTAATTATTGCTGTTTTACATGAATCTGGTAAGCTTTGTGTTTTATCAATCTAGTTGATTACTTCCAGGAGGGGAGGAATTAATAAATCTTCAAATGTTTTATAGAATTCTATTGGGAATCCATCCTCTCCTGGTGTCTTATTATTTGGTAATTTTTTTATTATCTCTTGTATTTGTACTATTCCAAATGGTTCTGTTAATTTATTTTGTTCCTCTATTTGTAGTTTTGGTAGTTCAATTTTAGTTAGAAATTCATCTATTTTCCCTTCTTTCCCTTCGTTTTCAGTTTGGTATAATTGTTCATAGAATTCTCTAAAGTTTTCCTTGATCTCCTTTGGATTATATGTGATTTGTTTGTCTTTTTTCCTTGATGCCAATACCATTTTCTTAGCTTGTTCTGTCTTAAGCTGCCATGCTAGAATTTTGTGCGTTTTTTCCCCTAGTTTATAATATTTCTGTTTTGTCTTCATTATGTTCTTCTCCACCTTATATGTTTGTAGTGTTTCATATTTTATTTTTTTATCTGCCAATTCTCTTCTTTTAGTTGTATCTTCCTTCATTGCTAATTCTTTTTCTATATTTACTATTTACTTTTCCAACTGCTCTGTTTCATGATTATAGTCCTTTTTCATCTTGGTTACATAACTTATTATTTGCCCTCTAATGAACGCTTTCATTGCATCCCATAGTATAAACTTATCTTTCACTGATTCCGTGTTTATTTCAAAATACATTTTAATTTGTCTTTCAATGAATTCTCTAAAATCCTGCCTTTTGAGTAACATGGAGTTTAATCTCCATCTATACATTCTTGGAGGGATGTCCTCTAACTTTATTGTCAATATTAGGGGTGAATGGTCCGATAATATTCTAGCTTTATATTCTGTTTTTCTTACTCTATCTTGCATACGAGCTGATAACAAAAATAGGTCTATTCTTGAGTATGTTTTATGTCTAGCCGAGTAATATGAATATTCCTTTTCCTTTGGGAGTTGTTTCCTCCATATATCCAAAAGTTGCATTTCTTCCATCGATTTAATTATAAATTTGGTTACTTTGTTCTTTCTGTTAATTTTTTTCCCAGTTTTGTCCATATTTGAATCCAAATTCAGGTTGAAATCCCCTCCTATTAATATGTTCCCTTGCGTATCTGCTATCTTCAAAAAAATATCTTGCATAAACTTTTGATCTTCTTCGTTAGGTGAATATACATTGAGTAGATTCCAAAACTCCGAATATATCTGACATTTTATCATTACATATCTCCCTGCTGGATCTATTATTTCCTCTTCTATTTTAATTGGCACATTTTTACTAATTAATATAGCTACCCCTCTTGCTTTTGAATTATACGACGCTGCTGTTACATGTCCTACCCAATCTCTCTTTAATTTCTTGTGCTCCAATTCAGTTAAATGTGTCTTTTGCACAAATGCTATATCAATTTTTTCTTTTTTCAGTAAATTTAGCAGTTTCTTCCTTTTAATTTGGTTATGTATTCCATTAATATTTAAAGTCATATAGTTCAGCGTAGCCATTTTATACTTTGTTTATCTTCCCTTTCTGTTTCTCCATCATTACCTTTCCTGCTTATCCATTTCTGCTTTCTTGTTTTGAACACTTTTTAAGACAACATTTCTAAAACATCAAACATTTTCCATATTCTCCTATTTAAAACTTCTTTAACCCCAATCTCCCCTCCCCCTCCTGAGTTGTCCTTTATCCCTTGTCGGACAACCACATCTCCCCTCTCCTTTTGGATTTGCGAATTCACTCGCAAACGTCAGCTGATTTTGCAGTGACCGTAACTCCTCCCCACCCAGCCCCCCACAGAAAAGATTTCACTTTTCATATGTTACAAAGGTCACTCTTTTAATTCCCTCCTTATTCCCTCTATTCCATTTCCCTCCCTTATTAATTTTTGTCTGTACTCTATATATTTTCCTCTAAATATGGAGACATTCATGTGTGCACACTATATATATACACACACGTATACCCCTTTACACACATACATATAGATCGTGGTGATTTTTACTCTTATTACATGTCTTCATCTCTCTGCTTGTTTTGTAGTTGTTCTGCAAATTTCCTTGCTTCCTCTGGATCCGAGAATAGTCTGTTTTGTTGCCCTGGAATAATTATTTTAAGTACCGCTGGGTACCTTAACATAAATTTATATCCTTTTTTCCATAAGATCGTTTTCGCTGTATTGAACTCCTTCCTCTTCTTCAGGAGTTCAAAACTTATGTCTGGATAGAAAAAAATGTTTTGACCTTTATATTCCAGTGGCTTTTTGTCCTCTCTTACTTTCTTCATTGCTTTCTCCAATATATTTTCTCTTGTTGTATATCTTAAGAATTTTACTAAAATGGATCTTGGTTTTTGCTGCGGTTGTGGTTTCGGGGCTAAAGTTCTATGTGCCCTCTCTATTTCCATTTCTTCCTGTAATTCTGGTCTTCCCAGGACCCTGGGGATCCAATCTTTTATAAATTCTCTCATATTCTTGCCTTCTTCATCTTCCTTAAGGCCCACTATCTTTATATTATTTCTTCTATTATAGTTTTCTATCATATCTATCTTCTGAGCTAACAGCTCCTGTGCTTCTTTAGCTTTTTTATTAGATTCTTCTAATTTCTCTTTTAAGTCTTTTACTTCCATATCTACAAATGTTTCTCATTTTTCCATATTTTCCACTCTTTTTGCCAATTCTGATATGGCCACTTCCATTTTATTCATTCTTTCTTCTGCATTCTTAATTCTTCTTTTTATCTCATCAAATTCTTGTAATTGCCATTCTTTCACTGATTCCATATATTCTTTAAAAAAAGATACATCCATTGTCTTGCTTTTCTCTTCTTCTTCCACTTCTTTCTGTTCTTCTTCTTCCTCTGGGTTGACCATCTGTTGTTTCCTTGTTTTCTTTTTACCCTCTTCTTTCTTGTTGTCGTTATTGTCTGTGTTCTGCACCTGCTGCTGTGCTGCAGGTGTCTCTCTCAGCTGTGGTGATCGACTCCGCAGCTGTTCCCCCCTCCCGTCAGTGTTTTTTTTCATGCGCATCGCACATGCGCGACTCCTCGCGCATGCGCGGTTGCGCACTTTTACTCGGCTCTGCGAGCCATTTTTGTAGTCCCGAGCCCGGGACCTCCACTGACCTGTGGGAGCGGGCCTCTCCCTCCGCGGCGGGCCTTTTCGGACAGGTAAGGCCTTCACCTTCTTCTTCACCGTCTTTCCTTCTTCTTTTCTTCCCGTTGTTTTTGATTTTTCTTTCTTCGCTGCCATTGTCTTCACACTTTTACTTTCACTTTGTTTTGGTTTTTAAGTTTGTGCCTTTGTTTTTTCTGTATCTTTTTATAACTTTTCTGGAGAGGGTTGGAGTTCCCCAAACGGCCACTACTCCATCACGTGACTCCTCCGGAACATCCCAGTAAATCTTCAGCGGATAGAGTCCCGAACCTGTTGACCCTTTCCCTGAAACTCAGATCCTGACGTCCAGGCAACATCCCAGTAAGTCTTCACCGGATAAAGTCCTGAACCTGTTGCATCTTTCCCTGTAAATCAGTCCCTGACGACCGAGCACATCCCAGTAAATCTTCAGGAGACAAAGTCCCGAACCTTTTGTATCTTTCCCTGTAAATCAGTCTCTGACATCTCGGTAACATCCCAGTAAATTTTCAGGGTATAACGTCACTGACCTATTGAACCTTTTCCTGCTACTCAGTCCCTGACATTCTGACAACATCCCAGTAAATTTTAAGGGGATAAAGTCCAAAACCTGTTCAAAGATTTCCCTGTCACTAAGTACCTGACGTCCAGGCAACATTCCAGTAAATATTCAGGGGATAGAGTCCCGAAACTGTTGATCATTTCCCTGTAACTCAGTTCCTGATGTCCAGGCAACATCCCAGTAAATCTTAACCGGATAAAGTCCTCAACCTGTTGCATCTTTCCCTGTAACTCAGTTCCTGAATCCGGGCAACATCCCAAGAAATCTTCACGGGATGAAGTCCCTTTACCTTTTGCACATTTCCCTGTAACTCAGTCCCTGACTTCCCGGTAACATCCCAGTCAATTTTCAGGGGATAACGTCCTTAATTTATTGAACCGTTTCTTGTAACTCAGTCCATGACTTCCTGCCAACAGTCCTGCAATTCTTCAGGGGATACAGTCCCGATCATGTCCTACCTTTCCCTGTAACTCAGTCCCTGACATCCTGGCAGCATCCCAGTAAATCTTCAGGGGATACGGTCCCGAACATGACCAGCCTTTCCCTGTAACCCAGTCCCTGACATCCTGGCAGCATCCCAGTAAATCTTCAGGGGATGAAGTCCCAAAACTGTTGAACGTTTTCCCTGTCACAAAGTACTTGACGTCCAGGCAACATTCCAGTAAATATTCAGGGGATAAAGTCCCAAACCTGTTGACCCTTTCCCTGTCACTCATTTCCTGATGTCCAGGCAACATCACAGTACATCTTCAGGGGATAAACTCCCAAACCTGTTGAATGTTTGCCCTGTCATTAAAACCCTGACGTCCGAGCACGTCCCAGTAAATATTCAGGTGATCGAGTCCCGAACCTGTTGACACTTTCCCTGAAACTCAGTTCCTGACGTCCAGGCAACATCCCACTAAATCTTCACCAGATAAAGTCATGAACCTGTTGTATCTTTCCCTGTAAATCAGTCCCTGTCATCCGAGCACGTCCCAGTAAATCTTCAGGGGATAAAGTCTCGAACCTGTTGGACCTTTCCCTGAAACTCAGTTCCTGACATCCAGGCAACATCCCAGTAAATCTTCAGGGAATAAGGTCCTTAAACTTTTGAACCATTCCCTGCAACACTGTCCCTGACGTTCGGGCAATATCCCAGTAAATCATCAGGGGACAAAGACCCGAACCCGTTGTATCTTTCTCTGTAAATCAGTCTCTGACATCTCGGTAACATCCCAGTAAATTTTCAGGGGATCAAGTCCCAAACCTGTTGAACGTTTTCCCTGTCACTAAGTACCTGACGTCCAGGCAACATTCCAGTAAATATTCAGGGGATAGAGTCCCGAACCTTTTGACCCTTTCCCTGTCACTCTTTTCCCAATGTGCAGTAAATTTTCAGGGGATCAAGTCCCAAACCTGTTGAACATTTTTCCTGTCACTAAGTACCTGACGTCCAGGCAACATTCCAGTAAATATTCAGGGAATAGAGTCCGAAACTTTTGACCCTTTCCCTGTCACTCTTTTCCCAATGTGCAGGCAACATCCCAGTAAATCTTCAGGGGATAAACTCCCAAACCTGTTGAATGTTTGCCCTGTCACTAAGTCCCTGACGTCCGGCAACATCACAGTACATCTTCAGGGGATAGAGTCCCAAACCTGTTGGACCTTTCCCTGTAACTCAGTCCCTGACGTCCAGGCAACATTCCAGTAAATATTCAGGGGATAGGGTCCCGAACCTGTTCACCCTTTCTCTGTCATTCATTTTCTGACGTCCAGGCAACATCCCAGTAAATCTTCAGGGGATAAACTCCAAAACCTGTTGAATGATTGCCCTGTCACTAACTCCCCGATATCCGGGCAACATCCCAGTAAATATTATGGGGACAGAGTCCCGAACCTGTTGACACTTTCCCCGTAACTCAGTACCTGACGTCCAGGCAACATCGCAGTAAATCTTCAGGGTAGAGTCCCGAAACTGTTGATTCTTTCTCTGCAACTCAGTTCCTGATGTCCAAGCAAAATCCCAGTATCTCTTCACCAGATAAAGTCCTGAACCTCTTGCATCTTTCCCTGTAAATCAGTCCCTGACGTACGAGCACATCCCAGTAAATCTTCAGGGGATAAAGTCTCGAACCTGTTTGACCTTTCCCTGTAACTCAGTCCCTGACGTCTGAGCAATGTCCCGTTATATCTTCAGGGGTACAGTTCCAAACCCATCAAAAATTTCCCTGTAACTCAGTTCCTGACGTCCAGGCAACATCCCAGTAAATCTTCAGGGTATAACGTCACTAACCTATTGAACCTTTTTCTGGAACTCAGTTCCTGACATCAGGGCAACCTCCCAAGAAATCTTCAGGGGATAAAGTCCCGTACCTTTTGGACCTTTCCCTGTAACTCAGTCCCTGACATCACGGTAACATAGAAGTCAATTTTAAGGGATAACATCCTTAATCTATTGAACTGTTTCCTGTAACTCAGTCCATGATGTCCTGCCAACATTCCAGTAATTCTTCAGGGGATACGGTCCCGAACATGTCCAACCTTTCCCTGTAACCCAGTCCCTGATAGCCTGGCAGCATCCCAGTAAATCTTCAGGCAATGAAGTCCCTAAACTTTATAACCTTTCCATGTAATTCTGTCCCTGATGTTCGGGCAACATCCATGTAAATCTTCAGGAGGTAACATCCCTAACCTATTGATTTTTTTCCTGTAACTGTGTCCCTGAGGACCGGGCAACATACCAGTAAATATTCAGGGGATAGAGTCCTGAACCTGTTGGCCCTTTCCCTGTCACTAAATCTTCAGGCGATGAAGTCCCTAAACTTTTGAACCTTTCCCTGTAACTCTGTCCCTGACTTTCGGGCAACATCCCAGTAAATCTTCAGGAAATAAAGTCCCAAATCTGTTGAAAGTTTTCCCTGTCACTAAGTCCCTGACGTCCGGGCAACATACCAGTTAATATTCAGGGGATAGAGTCCCGAACCTGTTGAACCTTTCCCTATAACTCAGTTCCTGATGCCCATTCAACATCCCACTAAATGTTCAGGGGATAAAGTTCCGAACCTGTTGTATCTTTCCCTGTAAATCAGTCCCTGATGTCCGAGCACGTCCCAGTAAATCTTCAGGGGATAAAGTCTCGAAACTGTTGGACATTTCCCTGAAACTCAGTCCCTGACGTCTCGGTAAAATCCCAGTAAATTTTCACAGGATAATGTCACTAACCTATTGAACATTTTCCTGCAACTCAGTTTGTGACGTCTGGCAATGTTCCATTATATCTTCCGGGGTTAAGGTCCCAAACCTGTCAAAAATTTCCCTGAAACTCAGTTCCTGACATCAGGGCAAAATCCCAAGAAATCTTCAGGGGATAAAGTCCTGTACCTTTTGGACTTTTCCCTGTCACTCAGTCCCTGACATCTGGGTAACATCACAGTCAATTTTCAGGGTATAACATCCTTAATCTATTGAACCGTTTCCTGTAACTCAGTCCATGACTTCCTGCCAACATTCCAGTAAATCTTCAGGGGATATGGTCCCAAACATGTCCAACCTTTCCCTGTAACCCAGTCCCTGACATCCTGGCAACATCCCAGTAAATCTTCAGGGGATAACATCACTAACATTTTGGACCTTTCCCTGTAACTCAGTCCCTGACGTTCGAGCAACATTCCCAGTAAGTCTTCAGGGGATAACGTCGCTAACCCATTGAACCTTTTCCTGTCACTCAGTCCCTGACCTCCTGGCAACATCCCAGTAAATCTTCAGGGGATAGAGTCCCAAACCTGTTGAAAGTTTTCCCTGTAACTCAGTTCCTGACTTCCAGGCAACATCCCAATAAAACTTCACCGGATAAAGTCCCGAACCTGTTGTATCTTTCCCTGTAAATCAGTCCCTGACATCCGAGCACAACCCAGTAAATCTTCAGGGGATAACGTCACTAACCTTTTGGACCTTTCCCTGTAACTCAGTCCCTGACGTTCGGGCAACATTCCCAGTAAATCTTCAGGGGATAACGTCGCTAACCCATTGAACCTTTTCCTGTAACTCAGTCCCTGACGACCGGGCATCGTTCCAGTAAATCATTATGGATAAACAACTGATGGACAATGACCACGTAGATCGAACTCTTTTGACGCTCTTCGGCCCATCATCAGCCTTCCTATCCTTGTCACCTTGCGCGTTGTCTGCATTTACAGCCACAGGCGTTCACCCTGGGGAGATGGAGACATACCTTCGAACAAACTTGCAGTGTCTGAGGAGGGTGGTCACCTCTCCGCAATGTTCTCCGCCATCTGACCGACCAGGAGGTCTGGGGTCAGTCGAGACTTTACTGCAATCTCCAGCAACCCTTTCTCTATCTGATTCTCCATCTCCGCCAACCCCAGGGACAGAAACCACTGTAAGACAGGATGGCAGTAATGGTGGAGGGATCTACCCACAATGCACTGGCGGGAGGGAATACCCACTATCGGGTGACTGGGAAGTGTGTGTGACGGGGACGGGGCTTCATTCTGTGTCCTCACCCTGGGAGAGTGTGACAGGGACGGGGCTTCATTCTATGTCCCCACCCAGGGAGTGTGTGACGAGGATGGGGCTTCGCTGTGTCCCCACCCCGGGCGTGGGTGACGGGGGCGGGGCTTCGCTCTGTGTCCCCACCCCAGGAGTGTGTGATGGGGATGGGGCTTCACCCTGTGTCCCCACCACGGTAGGGTGTGACGTACGGAAATCGGAAACTACTTGTGGTTAGCCGTGCATCATGTCGAGAGGAAGTGGGCGAAGGAAATCAGGCGACCTTATGTGTGATGTTGAAATGGAGAAATGAGTGAGAGGTGGCGGCGATAGCGAGAGAGAGAGGGGGGGAGAGGTGTGAGAGAGAAGGGCAAGAGAGAGGGGAGAGTGGTGAGAGAGAGGGGGCGAGAGAGGAGAAAAGATGGGGGAGAGAGGGGGAAAGGGAGGAGCGGGGAAGAAGGGGAAAGAAAGGGGGAGGTGAGAAGAGAGAGGAGAGGGGGTATACAGGACATGAAAAGGGGAGAGGGGGAAAGATGTGTGTGAGAGAGGGGAGGGAGAGAGAGAGAGGAGAGGGGTTGAGAGAGGAGAGAGGGGAGACAGAGGGGGAAAGAGGAAGAGGAGGGGGAGTGAGAGAGGGGAGGGGGAGTGAGAGAGGGGAGGGGGAGAGAGAGGGGAGGGGGAGAGAGAGAGGGGAGGGGGAGAGAGAGGGGAGGGGGAGAGAGAGGGGAGGGGAGAGAGGGGGAAGGGGGAGATAGGGGGAGGGGGAGAGAGAGGGGAGGGGGAGAGAGAGGGGAGGGGGAGAGAGAGGGGAGAGGGAGAGAGAGGGGGGGAGAGAGGGGGAGGGGGAGAGAGAGGGGAGGGGGAGAGAGAGGGGAGGGGGAGAGAGAGGGGGGAGAGAGAGGGGAGGGGGAGAGGGGGTAGGGAGGGAGATCGTGGAGAAAGGGGTGGAGAGGGAGAGGGAAAGAGAGGGAGAAAGGGAGGGAGAGGGGGCGAGAGAGGGGTGGAGAGAGAGGGAGAGGCAAAGAGAGAGGGGGAGGGAGTTGGGAGAGAGAGGGGGAGAGAGAAGGGGAGGGAGAGGGTGGTAAGGGAGGGGGAGAGAGAGGAAGGTGGGGAGAGAGGGGGAGAGAAGGGGAGAACACCTACCTGATCCAGCCATTTAAGCTCGTCCTGACCTGTCTCACCTGAGGAGTGAGAGCAATAGTTACTGAACGTCAGAGGGGACGCTCCCCACTGTGGGGGGTGGGGAGGCGTGGAGGAGGGTGTGTGGAGGGAGCTCCCTGCTCTGTCAGGGCCTGGAATGTGTCGGTGGAGGCTGGAACATTGAGTGGGGGGGGGGGGGGGGTGGTGTCAACCACACTCTGAGACACGGATGGAAGGTCTTGGTTCAGAATGAAACTAGATACTGAGGTTCCATCCTGGACGGTGAGCGAGGGGATTTCCGCAGATGGTGGGGTAGGATGTAAAGGACAGTGGGATTTAACGCAGTTAAAGAGAAAGGTTCAACGGGTTCGGGACTTTATCCCCTGAAAATTTACTGGACATCAAGGACAGAGTTACAGAGAAAGGTTAAACTAGAGAACGAGGGAGAGATTTGAGGGGGACGGACGGGGTAAATGTCAGTCGGCTTTTCCCCCACTGAGATACAAACCAGAGGACATGGGGTCAAGGTGAACAATCTTCACACGGGACGAGTCGAGGTTGTGAATGAGGGCTGAGTTTTGGACGGGGACGTGGATGGGAGGGGGCGGGATCAGAGTCTGGCATGGATGGGAAGGGCCCGTTTTCTGTGCTGCAAGGCACTGCGGCCGAGGGGGAGGACATGAGGGGGAGGGGAGGGTGAGGAAGGAGGGGTCCTTACCATGAGACAGGTTCCGTCCCCGGATCAAACAGCGGGGCGACAAGTACTCCAACAGCGAGCAATCCACCAATGCAAACAGAGGGCCAGAGGACAGCCCACCTGTGGGGTAGAGAGAGAGTCTACTTCGGGGTTGGATGGGGATGGGGGGAAAGGTGGGTGCGGTGGGGAGAGAGGGTGGAGAGAGAGAGAGAGGGAGAGTGAGGGAGAAGGGGGTGGAAGAGGGGGTGAGAGAGAGGGAGGGAGAGGGGGAAAGATGATGGAGGGAGGGGCAGAGAGAGGGGAGTGAGAGTGGGAGAGAGGGGTGAGGGAGAGGAGGGACAGGGGGAAGGAGAGGATGGGGACACATCCTCACCGTGAATACTCTGGGGAACGCAAACGTTGTCCTTGAGCGCGTCCAGGAATCAGGGTGACTTGGTCAGATACTGAACATCTAGAAAAAGGAGAGATGCATTTTGTGAGGGGAAAGAGAGAGATAGAGGAGAGGGGATGATTATGAGGGGAGAGAGGGGAAGAGAGGAGGAGAGAGAGGAGGAGGAGGAGAGTGGGGAGAGGGAGAGAGAGGGGAGAGAAAGGTGGAGGTGAGGAGTGAGAGAGAGAGAGAGAGGGGAGAGGAGAGGGGGGAATTAAGAGAAGCACTTCAAAATAGGCCGAGTGGTAAATCCCCTGGTGATGAAGGGTTTACTTCTGAATTTTATAAGGAATTTCAAGATTCTTTCATTCCTTTGTTGATGGATGTTGTGGATTAAGTTGCCAATGTTGGTTCTTTACCGGATTCTTCTTCTAAAGCAGTTATTACTGTGATTCCTGAGAAGGATAGGGATCCCTTAAATGTTGGATCATATAGACCGATTTCTTCATTAAATGTAGATTATAAGATCGTACCCAAGGACTTGGCTAATAGACTGGCAAAATACTTACCCAATATAATCCACGTGGACGAGGCAGGCTTTATTAAGAACTGCTATTCGGCAGACAATATTGCAAAGTTGATTTATTTAATTAAATCTTCACAGAGTAACTCGACTAAATTTAATGTGTTGATATATTTAACTCATCCTTTTTGATCCTTGGCTAAATAGTTGTTGACAGTGGCAAAGGCCTTGAACTTGGCAGAGATTTCGAGAAGGTTTGTTCTGATGGAAAAGGTTTATTCAGCGAGAATAGATCTATTACAAGGGCAGATTTATCCGAGCTGAATATAAAAGTAGGATTTTATCCGATCATTCCTTTCTATGAATTGCCTGTATTGGTTCAGAAAGGGTCGAAAATGCATATCGGTGGAGATTTAATACGTTGTTGTTGAAAAATCCCAAATTGATTACATTTATGAGAGAGCACATATAGTCTTTTTTTGCAAATGAACGCAGTAGGAAACTCATGTTATGGGATTCACTGAAAGCTTTCTTGAGGGGACCAATTATTAGTTATAAAGAGCAAGAATTAAAAAGTGGTATTTGGCAGAGTCAGGATTTAGAGAAAGAGAAAGAGAGGTTCGAAAAAGATGCACAACGGGACCCGATGGAATTTTAAAAAGCTCATTCAACTCAGTTGAAGTTACTGTATAACACTTCACAAACTTATAAATTTGAAAAATTATTACAGAGAACTAAACAAAGACCATAAAGTGTTAGCATGGTAACTGAAGACTGAACAGGTCCCTATGACAATAAACACTATCAGGTGGGATATGACAATCACATAAACCTCAGGAGGTTAATGACAAATTTTGTTCATTTTATGAGAGGTTCATACTTCTGAAGTTCTGGAAGGTAATGTTAAAATTGATGCATTTTTGTTTGATTTGGCTTTAAAGGATGCAGAGGTTTGCTTTTTTTTTACAGTTGTGTAAGTTAAAGAGGCATTGCTCGATGGGAAATCCCTGGGTAAAGATGGTTTTGCTTCCAAACTTTACAAAGAGTTTCAGGTCTTGTTGCTTCCTATATTGATGGAGGCTTTGAAACAGGCCACTGACAGTGGGGTTTTTTTTCCCCAGACTCTTTTTCTAAAGCACTGATTACGGTTAAGGATAGAGACCCGTTAAAAGTAGGATCCTATAGCCTGATTTCTTTATTGCATGTGGACTATAATATTGTAACTAACAGATTGGCGAGGTATTTACCAGATTTGATTCACGTAGATCAGGTGGGTTTTATTAAGAACCAGTACTCTGCGGAAAAAGTTGATTTTTTTGATTAATGTTTCGTGGGAGCAACCCCGACCAAACTTTAGATGCTGAGAAGGCTTTTGATAGAGGGGAATGGGATTTTATTTTTGTTTGAAATACTGAAAATTAAACACGATTTAAATCAGTGGAAAGATGTACCAATAAACTTAATAGGGCGAGCAAATTATACTAAAATTATTAACCTTCCCCCGCTGCAATGTCTTTTCTGATCGATCCCATGTAGAATTCCAGAAAAGTTTTGAATGCTTGAGTGAGGATTTTCTTTATGGAAAGGTAAACTGGTGAGGGTGTCGTTAGAAAAACTGACTTGGAAATACATTCTAGGAGGAGTGCAGTTCCCAAAATTATTAGGAAGCAGCACAATTAAAATTAATGAATAGAATGCTCGAACCCAGATCAATGTTTGGTTTGGCTCAGATTAACGAACAAAGAATGGAGCAGTTTATTTATAAATGGAACCCTCAGTTTTTGCCTGTGTTGAAGCATTTCATGGTGTGAAAAGCCTTGCGACAGGGACTGAAGGTAAAATTTCAGCTGAAGCTCCCTTGTATCAGAATAAGCTTTTATTTTTTTTCAATGAATAATCATCTTTTGAAACTTTGGGGAACAGAGAGGTGGAGATTGTGATGAGGCTGGGTATTTGGTTTCATTTCACAGACTAAAGGACTATCAGATTCAAGCCTTGCTGTTAGACAATTTTAGACCATATTTGAGGCCCTGGACAGTGTACAGATATCCCCCTGAGAGAGAGAGGGATGGAGAGACCCCGGTCAGTGTACAGATACCCACCTGAGAGAGGGACGGAGAGACCCTGGTCAGTGTACAGATATCCCCCTCAGACAGGGGGACAGAGAGACCCCGGTCAGTGTACAGATACCCACCTGAGAGAGAGGGATGGAGAGACCCCAGTCAGGGTACAAATACCCCCCTGAGAGACCCCGGTCAGTGTACAGATACCCCCCCCGAGAGAGAGGGATGGAGAGACCCCGTCAGGGTACATATCCCCCTGAGAGAGGTACACAGAGAGACCCTGGCCAGTGTTCAGATATCCCCTGAGAGAGAGGGACGAAGAGACCCCGGTCAGTGTACAGATATCCCACAGAGAGAGGGGGGATGGAGAGACCCCAGTCAGTGTACAGTATCCCCCTGAAAGAGAGAGGGACAGAGAGACTGGAAGATACACTCACCCTGCCTCGTGACACCTTTCCCTGGGAGACAGGCCTTGAAAATTTACTGACTGGAGGTGGTAAAAAAGGGGTTTATTTCAGAGATGTATGCTTTACTGGCAACAGAAGATGTTTAAACCGGATGTTTACAAAGCGAGAATTAAATGGGAAAAGAATTTGTCTATTTCGATGTCTCAAGATGATTGGATGACTATATGTGATGATAGTATGACCAAATTACTGAATGTAAGGTATAAATTAGTTGATTATAATTTTATACATCAACTTTATTTAAAGCAAATAGGGATTTATTTTCTTGGATTTTGCTTTCAATGTGTAGGATCTTTTTAGCCTTCAGGAGTAGAATTATGGATCTTTTGGAAGGTTTATTCAAATTTAATTTAATCCTTTGGGATTTTTACCGGGTTGGGAATTAAAACGAGGTAAATTTCAGATTGCATTTATAAGATTAGAGTCGACCTTAGCAAGAAATTGTTCAGCGGTTACTTGGAAGAATGAAACTGAGTTCCATCTTCGAAGATGGAACTGAGGTCCTGTATCCCACTAGAGAAGATAGCTTATAATTTACCTAATAACTATTCTTTGTTTGTTGAGGTGTGGAGCCTGTATATGAAACATATGGGTTTAAATATTTAGTAGAGTTTATCTCCCGCTGTTGGGGCAGCACTAAACATGGCGACTGGATGATTGTTATATGTGGTTAACTCTTTTTCAATCCTTCTATCTTTTGGGGTAGTTAGTGAGGGGGAGGGAGGGGGTTGGGGGCAGGTGAGAGGATTATAGGGGAGAAAACTATGTAGGTTTGTATTCTATATTTGATTGAATGCCTTATTTTGAACAATAAATAAAACATACATAAAAGAGAGGGGGGAGAGGGTGAGAGGGAGGAGGAGAGAGGGGGAGAGGGAGGGGGAGAAGAGGGGGCAGGGTGAGATTTACACTGTGTGGTTTTGACAACGTGACCAGGAATCTGTTACATTGGAGAATGTTCCAGAAGAGCACAAACTGCACTTTGTGTCTGAAAGTTGTGTGGCTACGATAAAGAGAGAGAGGGACAGAGAGACCCCGGTCAGTGTACAGATATCCCCCTGAGAGAGAGGGATGGAGAGACCCCAATCAGTGTACAGATATACCCCTGAGAGAGGGGTACAGATATCTCCCTGAGGGAGGGAGGGAGGTAGAGACCCCGGACAGTGTACATATATCCCCCTGAGAGAGAGGGACAGAAAGACCCTGGGAAGTGTACAGATATCCCCCTGAGAGAGAGGGACAGAGAGACCCCAATCAGTGTACAGATATACCCCTGAGAGAGGGGGAATGGAGAGACCCCAGTCGGTGTACAGATATCCCCCTGAGAGAGAGAGAGGGAGGTAGAGACCCTGTTCAATGTACAGATATCTCCCTGAGAGAGAGAGAGAGAGAGAGAGAGAGATACCCCAGTCAATGCACAGATATCCCCCTGAGAGAGGGGGACGGAGGGACCCCAGTCAGTGTACAGATATCCCCCTGAGAGAAAGAGAGGGATGGAGAGACCCCAGTCAGTGTACAGATATCCCCCTGAGAGAGAGGGATGGAGAGACCCCAGTCAGTGTACAGATATGCCCCTGAGAGAGAGGGGGACAGAGAGACCCCGGTCGGTGTACAGATATCCCCCTGAGAGAGAGAGAGGGAGGTAGAGACCCTGTTCAATGTACAGATATCTCCCTGAGAGAGAGAGAGAGAGAGAGAGAGATACCCCAGTCAATGCACAGATATCCCCCTGAGAGAGGGGGACGGAGAGACCCCAGTCAGTGTACAGATATCCCCGAGAGAGAGAGAGACAGAGAGACGGGAAGATACACTCACCCTGCCTCGTGACGCCTTGCCCTTGGTGGGCTTACACCGAACACACTTCTCCCTTTCCCAGATGCGGCAGAAATGCTTGTCCCTGCACCGGCAGATAGTATCATGGATACGAGAACATTGATCCACCATCTCCAGGTTGCTACCTGTGTGAGAGGGTCGAAGCCGGAAGGGTCAGAGTCCAGCTTCAACATCTCCCGGTTCTCCCCCACCCAAGATCCTCCCCCTCTCTCTCCCCCCACTCATCCGCTCTCTCCCCTCTGTCCCCCCTCTCTCTCCCACACCATTCCCTCTCACCCCCCTTCTCTCTCCCTCCCTCTCTACACACTCTCTTTCCCACCTCTCTCTCTCTCTCTCCTCTCCCCCCACTCCCCTCTCTCTCCCCCCCGAACTCCACTGAACCCAATTTCCAATGGCCCCCACCCCACCTCACCTCTGACTCCCTGACCGATCAGGAACCTCTGCCTTCGACAGCCCCAACGGCCCGGTCTCCACGAGTGCCTGCGGGACCCAGTCCCTCCAGATTCACTGCCCCCTGTCTTTTTAATTTTTTTATTTTTCACACCATAAACCACATTAACCATGATACATACTTTTTCCTTTTCAAATATATACAGTGCCATTTTCTCCCCCCCTCCCTCCTCCCATCCCACCCTCCCTACCTCCCCCCTCCTGTCCATTTAAAGTACAAAATCTAGGATACATTAAACCAGTCAATGTTGTCATTCAATAAAAATAAACAAGAAATTCCACTGAGTCAATTCTTTTAATTTCCTTCTCCTTTCGTTAATTTAGGTAGTGAATGTCCCTGGTAGGTTTTCGCTATTGTGTTTCATGTAAGGCTCCCATATTTGTTCAAATATTTCAATATTATTTCTTAAACTATATGTTATTTTTTTCTAATGGAATACATTTATTCATTTCTGTATACCATTGTCGTATTTTCAAATTATCTTCCGATTTCCAGGTTGACATAATACATTTTTTTGCTATGGCTAGAGCTATCTTAACAAATCTTTTTTGTGCATCCTCCAAATCAATTCCAAATTCTTTGTTTTTTATGTTACTTAGGAGGAAGATCTCTGGATTCTTTGGTATATTGTTTTCTGTAATTTTATTTAATATTTGGCTTAGAGCTTCCCAAAATTTTTTCTACTTTCTCACATGTCCAGATTGCATGAATTGTTGTTCCCATTTCTTTTTTACATCGAAAACATCTATCAGATACTGTTGGGTCCCATTTATTTAACTTTTGAGGTGTAATGTATAGCCTGTGTATCCAGTTATATTGTATCATACGTAACCTCGTATTTATTGTATTTCTCATCGTTCCAGAACATAACTTCTCCCATGTTTCCTTTTTTATCTTTATATTTAAATCTTGTTCCCATTTTTGTTTAGTTTTACCATTTGTTTCCTCATTCTCCTTTTCTTGCAGTTTAATATACATATTTGTTATATATCTTTTGATTATCATTGTATCTGTAATCACATATTCAAAATTACTTCCCTCTGGTAAACTCAGACTGTTTCCTAATTTGTCTTTCAAATAGGATCTCAATTGGTAATATGCCAGCACTGTATCTCGAGTTATATTGTATTTATCTTTCATTTATTCAAAGGATAATAATCTATTTTCTGAAAAACAATTTTCTATTCTTTTGATCCCTTTTTTCTCCCATTCTCTAAAGGAGAATGTAAAAGGGAGTAACTTGTTTTGCGTCAATATTAGTTTTGGTAATTGATAATTTGTTTTATTCCTTTCTACATGAATCTTCTTCCAAATATTGAGCAGATGATGTAATACTGGAGAACTCCTACATTGTACCAATTTTTCATCCCATTTATATAATATATGTTCAGGTATCTTCTCCCCTATTTTATCTAGTTCTAATCTAGTCCAATCTAGCTTTTCCCTTGTTTGATAAAAATCTGATAGGTATCTTAATTGTGCGGCTCTATAATAATTTTTAAAGTTTGGCAGTTGTAAGCCTCCTTGTGTCTTGGGTAAACTTATACCTCTCATTTTGTTCATTTTAGATTGGTCACAGTGTTTGAGCTACCGAAAGAAAATAGACACACACACCGAGAGCAGTTCAGTTTATACAAATGTTTATTACTAATTCAAAAGCTGATTTCACACTACAATATGCAAGCCCTTCCCAACTATACTTATCAACGCTTGGACTGGTCCCAACTGCCGAAGCGAGGCAACGACTGCACACTTGTAGTAGGTTGTCAGGGCGCTGGTAGCAGCTTCTCCACCTCCCCCGACTGGGACGTTGCTCAGACTCTGGCTGTTCTTCCTTCTTGACAAGGGGTGTTCCCTCCCCTCGGAGAATCTAAACTTCAGCAGCAGGACCACAGGCTTATATACCCCAAAAACAATTAATCATGCGCCTACTCCTTCTAATATTTGTCAGTCAAAATCAAAACTGAACATTACATTCTACAATTTAGAAGATTAATTATTATGGAACCAGGATGTTATAATTTCCTGGTTTATCTCGTAGATACAAAGACTTATTAAAACTTTTCAAGCAAGACAGGTTGTGACCAATTCGTCAATTTCAGAGTGTTGCATTTGACAACTGCTTTCCCTGGGCCTCACAGTGGAATTCCATTTCAAAGTGTATCTTCAGATAAGTCCCCATGGCTGAGTTTAATTACATCTGCTAGTTCTGAAAGTAAGGTGACCTGTGTGTGGACCCAGTGTCGTCAGTTCCACATAAGCAAAAAGCATCTGGGTACATGGTTTTAATCCTCCATTACATTCCACCCCTTGGTCACAATCTGTCATTTGCGAGGCCTAACCAGTATTTGAGTACAGAGGGAGCGAAAAAAGAGAAATCAAAACAACAATTACAAAGATAAGCAATGACGCGAGCAACCAACGGAGGATAGTGTGGCCCACTCCCCCAAATGTAGCAGTTAGCCATGAGAAAGGATTCCAACCAAGGCTCAAATTATCCTTGTTGGCCACAATACCCAGGTACTGGAGCTCACGAACAGATTTTGAAACATGCTGAACAATAACATATTTATATAAGCTGCAATTGAGGCTGGTGACCGAGGACTTCCTTGGTGTAATGCATCGGACCGTGTTTCCCACGGGGAACTCCCTTGGAACGTCCTCGACATTACAAATCCAATTGCTGGCATCAAAGCAGCTGTTAAGCCAGATCACCAGGAGTGTAAAATGGAGAACCTGGAACAAAGAAGCCTGACACATGTCACTCACGATACCATAAGCGTTCAGTGTTTAAACAGACTAAATCATCCTGTCCCTCAATAGCTACCCACCGAGTGTTACCCTGGGCAGGTGTCACTATTTCCCATTTTACAGGAGGGCCACTACCTGGTGGTGCCACCCATACCTTTTGTCCAACATTCTCTAGTTCGGGGCTGGGGGGCAATGACTGTTATTCCTCTGGAATAGGCTGTAATTCAGGAGCGTGAAGAAGTCGGTGGAAAGGTGTACCTCCTTTTAAAGGGCGATGATTCAAATTGTCGACTGCCTGCTGCAGCACATGGCACCATCCCTTCTGGGTCCCCAGTGATGTTAACAAACGAATTTGTTCCTTCAGTAAGCCGTTCATTTGTTCAACTAACCCGGCAGCCTGCGGGTAATAAGGAATATGGTGGACCCATAAAATACCGTTGTCATTTGCCCAATCACAGATTGCTTTCCCGGAGAAGTGCGAGCCATTATCAGAGTGAATCTGCTCTGGAACATCATAACGATAAATCAAATGGTTTAGTCCTTGGATAGTGCTAGCTTGGTCAGCCGTCTTGGTGGGAAAAGTAAAAACCAGGCCCGAAAAGGTGTCAACCATTACTAGGACGTAATATTTACGCATACAGTCTAGCATGGGGCCTATGTAATCAATTTGCCAGACCGCAGCTGAGTGAGCACCCCGTTTTATTTGGCCATGCGGACCAGGTGGAACGGTATGGAACTTCACAAGCTGACATTCTGGGCATGTACGTACGACCATGCAGACATCATCCTGATGGACGGATAAAGCATGTGTACGGGACCACATAGCTGATCCCTTCTCCCCCAAATGACCACTCTGTTCATGTGCCCATCGAGCCAGGGGGACGGTATCAGCACAGCTGATAGTGGCAAGCTGATCTGCTACTGCATTATGTTGAGCCATGTTAGTCGCCATATTGGTATGGGCATCAACGTGATAAACGGTTATCTCACGATGGTGGGAAGCATCCCACAACAGCTGCCACAACTCTTTGCCCCATACTGGGCGGTCATGTATCATCCAGTTGTTCTTTTGCAAATCAGGCATCCATACCACAAGTCCATTAGCCAAAGCCCAGGAATCAGTAAACAGGCGAAGAGGGTGATCATGGGGATCTAGTGGTAAAGTGACTGCTTTCAACTCAGCATACTGACTGGAGCCACCATCCCCCTCCTCCGATAAGTGAGTTCCTGACCTGGGATGGTAAGCCACCTGTTCGTGTACGCGGCCCACCCCTTCAAGCCCTCTGGTCGCACGACTCTGAATATACCACTTCCATTTAACAATAGAAGACTGCTGAGCCCGCCCGATCTTTAGATTAGCATCATTAGCCAGGACCCAATTCATTATAGGAAGTGCAGGTCGCAATTGAACATCTGCATCACCTGTCATTCTTTCAGTCTCCAGCAGGGCCCAGTAACAGGCTAGCAACTGTTGTTCAAAAACAGAATAACAAGTGGCAGCCTCAGGAATGGTACGTGACCAGAATCCCAGTGGGACTCGGCGACCCTCTTGTTTCTGCCAGAGGCTCCAGGAGGCCACATCATCAATATAATGGTGAATTGAGAGGGAAGGCGATACTGGAAGGTGGGTGAAGGTATACTGGTGCCCCTTCCAGGTAAAGGCGAACTGATCCTGTGAGTCCTCAGCTATAAGAATACTGAAGAAGGCGTTAGCAAGATCAATGACAGCATACCATGTTCCTGAGTTCCCAGTAGCAATGTTTTCAATAAGGGTAACAATGTCCGGAACTGCTGAATCAAGTGGTGGGGCATGTTTGTTCAAAAAACAATAATCAACTGTCATTCTCCAGTAGCCGTCCGGCTTCTGGACCGGCCAAACAGGGCTATTAAAGGGCGACGTTGCGGGCCTCACTACCCCTTCTTCTTGCAGAGCATCGATGGTGGCAGTAATCTCTTCCTGCCCCCCAGGGAGACGATATTGTGGAATGCACACTGGTTTCATGGGGGCTGGCACCATCACAGGGTCCCATTTAGCCTGACCCACTACTAGTTTTTTTGTAATAGTTCGAATTCCAAATTCAAATCCCCCTTGGCTAGTATTAAGGGCCATACCGGCCAACATATTAATACCCAAGATACACTCGTCAGTAGCAGCCACCAGGGCATGTAACCAGATAGGGGAAGGGCTATCACCCACCATGGCACAGACTTTTATTTCCTTTGCCAGGGTGACCGCTCCTCCCAACCCCTCTATTCGAAAGGCCGGTCCAGTCCAGAGGTCGGGATTACCAGGAATCACCGAGTGCTCTGCACCGGTGTCGACCAAAGCCAAGTATTGGCAATCATTACCCCCACCCCAGTGGATTGTTAACGGTATGTAGGGCCGCGGATCCCCGTGTGTGCGCCGTGTCTCGATGGAGTAGACACGGGAATCCTGCCCACACCTTCAGGCTTCAGAAGGGTTCGGGGGCTTCCAGGACCACATGCTATTGTTATCTTTAAGAGCCTGTTTAACCCATTGTTTTACCTCATCATGAGTAACTGGAGCAGGAGAAGCCAGCTCGATAGAAGCAGCAGTGGGAGCAGAAAGCACAGCTGGGCCAGGAGGACTCAGCAGCTGGGGATGATGTTCCCCTGCTTTTTGCCTAAATCGATCTCCAATGACAGCCAGCTCTTTTACAGAGAAATCACGGATCATTGACTCCTTCCGACCCCTGTTCCCACTTTGGCTCACAGGGTCCTCCATCCAGTCTAGGGGAGGAGGTGGAGGCCATCCAACAGAGGGAGTAGGCCATAGAGCATAAGCAGGGGTTTGGGTATTTTCCCCTGGGTCCACATGGGAAACCGGGGTATCTATCCCTTCCATCTCTACCCTTACATCATCCCCCCTTCTGTCTGTTTGGGAAATTTGCTGCCTTATAGGGCGGGCGTGAACAGCAGATGGAGAGGGTAGTATGTTAGACACATGCAGAGGAGTATCTGCATTATTACCATTGTCATTCCAGATATTCCCATCCCAATCCTCAATTACATCAGGATCGTCACCATTCCTTATCATGGCATGAATACGATATGGATCGGGTTCTACTCCATGCCTTTCCTTATCTGCACAGAGCTGCTGCCGGAGTTTAATATTACGGCAAATCATTTGGACATGCTTATCTTCCCATTCTTTGGCTCTGTCCTGACTGGTGCGAACAATCTCGCTCATCATAGAACAGCATTGTCGCAGGACTTGTAGCTCCTCCTCTAATTGCTTTCTTTTGCACTGAGATTCTACTTTTCTTTGAATTAATTCTGCTTCATGCTGAACGGAGTGGCGTAATGCTGTGGCCAGCAACCAAAAACCATTCGTCAGCGTTCCCTTTTTATCAGGAAATTTACTTTCTCGAAGGAGAGTGGCAACCCGCTCTCCCAGAGGTGCACTTGATGAGTCTAACTTCTCATCCCAACTAATGGGTGGTCCCAACAAAGACAGGGTATTGGCCAACATGCCAAACCCATCGTCTTTGGAAGTCCATCCAGGAATCAAGAAATGCTCAGGGCTCACCTGTTTCTTTCAGCGAAACATCTTGAGACCAACCCTGCTCGCTGCGCCAATTGTCTTGGGTAAACTTATACCTCTCATTTTGTTCATTTTAGATTGGTCACAGTGTTTGAGCTACCGAAAGAAAATAGACACACACACCGAGAGCAGTTCAGTTTATACAAATGTTTATTACTAATTCAAAAGCTGATTTCACACTACAATATGCAAGCCCTTCCCAACTATACTTATCAACGCTTGGACTGGTCCCAACTGCCGAAGCGAGGCAACGACTGCACACTTGTAGTAGGTTGTCAGGGCGCTGGTAGCAGCTTCTCCACCTCCCCCGACTGGGACGTTGCTCAGACTCTGGCTGTTCTTCCTTCTTGACAAGGGGTGTTCCCACCCCTCGGAGAATCTAAACTTCAGCAGCAGGACCACAGGCTTATATACCCCAAAAACAATTAATCATGCGCCTACTCCTTCTAATATTTGTCAGTCAAAATCAAAACTGAACATTACATTCTACAATTTAGAAGATTAATTATTATGGAACCAGGATGTTATAATTTCCTGGTTTATCTCGTAGATACAAAGACTTATTAAAACTTTTCGAGCAAGACAGGTTGTGACCAATTCGTCAATTTCAGAGTGTTGCATTTGACAACTGCTTTCCCTGGGCCTCACAGTGGAATTCCATTTCAAAGTGTATCTTCAGATAAGTCCCCATGGCTGAGTTTAATTACATCTGCTAGTTCTGAAAGTAAGGTGACCTGTGTGTGGACCCAGTGTCGTCAGTTCCACATAAGCAAAAAGCATCTGGGTACATGGTTTTAATCCTCCATTACACCTTGTTTATACCATTCTGTTAATTTATCTAGTGCTATCCTCGGTTTCCCCCCTTTCCATAAAAATTTCCTTATTATTTTCTTTAACTCCCTGAAGAATTTCTCTGTCAAGTGTATTGGCAATGTCTGAAATAGGTATTGTATCCTTGGGAAAATGTTCATTTTAATAGTTTATCCTTCCTATTAGTGTTAATGGTAAATCTTTCCATTGCTCTAAATCGTCCTGTAATTTTTTCATTAGTGGATAATAATTGAGTTTATATAGATGGCCGAGGTTTTTATTTATTTGTATACCTAGGTATCTTATTGCTTGCATTTGCATTCTGAATGGTGATTCCTTCTTAAATTTTGAGAAATCCGCATTATTCATTGGCATTGCTTCACTTTTATTTGCGTTAATCTTGTAACCCGACACTTCTCCATATTCCTTCAATTTCTTATGTAATTATTTTATTGATAATTCTGGTTCTGTTAAATATACTATAACATCATCTGCAAATAAACTGATTTTATATTCCTTGTCTTTTATTTTTATCCCTTTTATTTTATTTTCTATTCTTATCAATTCTGCTAGTGGTTCTATAGCTAACGTGAATAATAAGGGTGATAGTGGGCATCCCTGCCTTGTTGATCTGCTTAAATTAAATTGCTTTGATATATATCCATTTACTGTCACTTTCGCCAATGGCCCCTTATATAATGCTTTAATCCAATTAATATACTTCTCTGGTAAACTGAATTTTTGCAATACTTTGAATAAATAATTCCACTCTACTCTGTCAAAGGCCTTCTCTGTGTCTAAAGCAACTGCTACTGTTTGCGCTTTACTCCCTTCTATTGCAGGAATTAAGTTAATAAATTTACAAATATTGTCTGTTGTCCATCTTTTTTTAATAAATCCAGTTTGGTCTAGATTTACCATTTTAGGTACATAATTTGCTAATCTGTTTGCTAATAGTTTAGCTATTATCTTATAATCTGTGTTAAGTAATGATATTGGTCTATATGACGCTGGTGCGAGTGGATCTTTCCCTGTCTTTGGTATTATTGTAATTATTGCTGTTTTGCATGAATCTGGTAAGCTTTGTGTTTTGTCAATCTGGTTGATTACTTCCAGGAGGGGAGGAATTAATAAATCTTCAAATGTTTTATAGAATTCTATTGGGAATCCATCCTCTCCTGGTGTTTTATTATTTGGTAGTTTTTTTATTATCTCTTGTATTTCTACTATTTCAAATGGTTCCGTTAATTTATTTCTATTTGTAATTTTGGTAGTTCAATTTTAGTTAAAAATTCATCTATTTTGTCTTCTTTCCCTTCGTTTCCAGTTTGGTATAATTGTTCATAGAATTCTCTAAAGTTTTCATTAATCTCCGTTGGATTATATGTGATTTGTTTGTCTTTTTTCCTTGATGCCAATACCATTCTTTTAGTTTGTTCTGTCTTAAGCTGCCATGCTAGAATTTTGTGCATTTTTTCCCCTAGTTCATAATATTTCTGTTTTGTCTTCATTATGTTCTTCTCCACCTTATTTGTTTGTAGTGTTTCATATTTTATTTTTTTATCTGCCAATTCTCTTCTTTTAGTTGTGTCTTCCTTCATTGCTAATTCTTTTTCTATATTTACTATTTCCCTTTCCAACTGCTCTGTTTCCTGATTGTAGTCCTTCATCTTGGTTACATAACTTATTATTTGCCCTCTGATGAATACTTTCATTGCGTCCCATAGTATAAACTTATCTTTCACTGATTCCGTATTTATTTCAAAGTACATTTTAATTTGTCTTTCAATTAATTCTCTAAAATCCTGCCTTTTAAGTAGTATGGAGTTTAATCTTATAATCTCCAAAGACAGGGAAAGATCCACTCGCACCAGCGTCATATAGACCAATATCATTACTTAACACAGATTATAAGATAATAGCTAAACTATTAGCAAACAGATTAGCAGATTATGTACCTAAAATGGTAAATCTAGACCAAACTGGATTTATTAAAAAAAGACGGACAACAGACAATATTTGTAAATTTATTAACTTAATTCCTGCAATAGAAGGGAGTAAAGCGCAAACAGTAGCAGTTGCTTTAGACACAGAGAAGGCCTTTGACATTCTTGGAGGGATGTCCTCTAACTCTATTGTCAATATCAAGGGTGAATGGTCCGATAATATTCTAGCTTTATGTTCTGTTTTTCTACGAGCTGATAACAGAAATAGGTCTATTCTTGAGTATGTTTTATGTCTACCCGAATAATATGAATATTCCTTTTCCTTTGGGTGTCGTTTCCTCCATATATCCAAAAGTTGCATTTCTTGCATTGATTTAATTATAAATTTAGTTACTTTGTTCTTTCTGTTAATTTTTTTCCCAGTTTTGTCCATATTTGAATCCAAATTAAGGTTGAAATCCCCTCCTATTAATATGTTCCCTTGCGTATCTGCTATCTTCAAAAAAATATCTTGCATAAACTTTTGATCTTCTTCGTTAGGTGAATATACATTGAGTAAATTCCAAAACTCCGAATATATCTGACATTTTATCATTACATATCTCCCTGCTGGATCTATTATTTCCTCTTCTATTTTAATTGGTACATTTTTACTGATTAATATAGCTACTCCTCTAGCTTTTGAATTATATGACGCTGCTGTTACATGTCCTACCCAATCTCTCTTTAATTTCTTGTGCTCCAATTCAGTTAAATGTGTTTCTTGCACAAATGCTATATCAATTTTTTCTTTTTTCAGTAAATTTAGCAGTTTCTTCCTTTTGATTTGGTTGTGTATTCCATTAATATTTAAAGTCATATAGTTCAACGTAGCCATTTCATACTTTGTTTATCTTCCCTTTCCATTTTCTCATCATCACCTTTCCTTCTTATCCATTTCTGCTTTCTTGTTTTGAACACTTTATAAGACAACATTTCTAAAACATCAAACATTTTCCTTATTCTCCTATCTAAAACTTCTTTATCCCCATTCTCCCCTCCCCCTCCTGAGTTGCCCTTTATCCCTTGTCGGGCAACCACATCTCCCCTCTTCATTTGGATTTGCGAATTCACTCGCAAGCATCAACTGATTTTGCAGTGACCGTAACTCCTCTCCACCCAGCACCGCCCCCCCCCCCCGGAAAAGATTTCAATTTTCATATATAACAAAGGTCACTCTTTTAATTCCCTCCTTATTTCCTCTATTCCTTTTCATTCCCTTATTAATTCTTATCTATACTCTATATATTTTCCTCTAAATATGGATACACTCATGTACACACATATATACATATACATCTATATATATATATATATATATATATATATATAGATGTATATATATACCCATATACACACATACATATAGTTCATGGTCATTTTTACTCTCATTACATGTCTTCATCTCTCTGCTTGTTTTGTAATTGTTCTGCAAATTTTCGTGCTTCCTCCGGATCCGAGAATAGTCTATTTTGTTGCCCTGGAATAACTATTTTAAGTACCGCTGGGTACTTTAACATAAATTTATATCCTTTTTTCCATAGGATCGTTTTTGCTGTATTGAACTCCTTCCCCTTCTTCAGGAGTTCAAAACTTATGTCTGGATAGAAAAAAAATTTTTGACCTTTGTATTACAGTGGCTTTTTGTCTTCTCTTATTTTCTTCATTGCTTTCTCCAATATATTTTCTCTTGTTGTTTATCTTAAGAATTTTACTAAAATGGATTTTGGTTTTTGCTGCGGTTGTGGTTTCGGGGCTAGTGTTCTATGTGCCCTCTCTATTTCCATTTCTTCCTGTAATTCTGGTCTTCCTAGGACCCTGGGGATCCAATCTTTTATAAATTCTCTCATATTCTTGCCTTCTTCATTTTCTTTAAGGCCCACTATCTTTATATTATTTCTTCTATTATAGTTTTCCATTATATCTATTTTCTGAGCTAACCGCTCATGTGCCTCTTTAACTTTTTTATTAGATTCTTCTAATTTCTCTTTTAAGTCCTCTACTTCCATTTCTACGATTATTTCTCGTTCTTCCACATTATCCACTCTTTTTCCTATCTCTGATATGATCATTTCTATTTTATTCATTTTTTCTTCTGCACTCTTAATTCTTCTTTTTATCTCATTAAATTCTTGTAATTGCCATTCTTTCACTGATTCCATATATTCTTTAAAAAAAAATATCCATTGTCCTGCCTTTCCCTTCTTCTTCCATTTCTCTATGTTCTTCTTCTTCTTCCTTTGGGTTGGCCATCTGTTGTTTCCTTGTTTTCTTTTTGCTCTCTTCTTTCTTGTTCTCATTGTTTTCTGTGTTCTCTTCCTGTTGCTGTGTTGCAGCTGTCACTCTCAGCTGTGGAGATCGACTCCTCAGCTGTTCCCCCCTCCCGTCAGTGTGTTTTTTTTCATGCGCATCGCGCATGCGCGACTCCTCGCGAGCCATTTTTGTAGTCCCGAGCTCGGGACTTCCACCGACCTTAGGGAGCGGGCCTCTCTCTCCGCGGCGGGCCTCCTCGGACAGGTAAGGCCTTCACCTTCTTCTTCCAACGTTCTTTCATCTTCTCTTCTTCTCGTTGCTTTTGACTTTTCTCTCTTCGCTACCATTTTTTTCTCACCTTTACTTTTAGTTTGTTTTAATTTTTATTCTTGTACCTTTGTGTTTTGTTTGTTTTTTTTTTCAACTTTTCCAGAGAGGGCTGGAATTCCCTGACCGGCCACTACTCCATCACGTGACTCCTCCCCCTCCCAGTAAATCTTCAGGGGATAAAGTCCAGAACCTGTTGAAACTTCCCCTGTAACTCAGTCCCTGATGACAGGGCAACGTCCCAGTAAATCTTCAGGGGATAAAATCCCGAACCTGGTGGACCTTTCCCTGTAACTCAGTCCCTTAAGTCCAGGCAACATCCCAGTAAATCTTTTCTGCCCACTTTCGATCCAATTTGGATCTTTCCTGTCATTCGGTGAGCAAAACTGCACCCAATGCTCCAGATTTGGACCCACCGACGTCTTGTATAACTTCACCAGAACATCCTGGACTCGATGCTCTGATTTATGAAGGCCAATGTGCCAAAAGCTCTCTCCGCGACCCCGTCCACCCATGACGCCACTTTCAGGGAACGATGTCACACACTCCCGGGGTGGGACACAGAGGGATTCTCCCCGTTGAATCTCCTTTGCTCACTCTCCGTGGCTGCACATGCATCACTGAACACAATGCTCCAAGTGTAGTTCAACCAGAGAGTTGGAAAGTGACCTCTCGACCCTCGAACGCGATCCCCAAACTAATGAATCCCAGTGGTGACCTTGAGGAATACATGGATTTAGCTCTCCGTTGGGGATGGGAACTTGCCTTGTTCACAAACTGACCATCTGAAACATCTCGACAAATAGTTCTCCAAGTCTATGTATTCTCCATCTGAACAGGGTTGACAGTCTGTTTGCCTGGACTTCAAACAATGTCCCTCTCGATAAAAACCTTCAGAAGAGGCAAAAGGGAGAATTGAAATCTTCCTAGGCCCCGTCCCCGTCACACTATCCCGGAGTGGGGACACAGGATGAAGCCCCATCCCCATCACACACTCCCAGGGTGGGGACACAGAGTGAAGCTCCATCTCATTATACACTCCTGGGGTGGGGACAGAGCAAAGCCCCGTCTTGTCACACACTCCCAGGGAGGGGACACAGAGCAAAGCCACGTCCCCGTCTCACACTCCCAGGGTGGGGACACAGAGCGAAGCCCCGTCCCTGTCACACACTCCCGGGGAGGGGGACACAGACTGAAACCCCGTCCTGTCACCCACTCTTCAGGTTCACAGTTCCATGTCTCTCAATCTCTCACTCGACAAACACACATTTCCTTTCTCGCACACACACTCTCCGACACATTCTACCCCCCCTCGCTCTCCCACCTCCCCCTCTCTCTCTCTCATCCCCTCCTTCTCCCTCCCATGTCTCTCCCCCCTCTCTCTTCCCCCTCTCTCTCCCACCTCTCTCATCCCCTTTCTCTCCACCCCCTCTCTCTCCCCCACTCACTCTCCCCCCCAGGGTTACCAACCTGGTGGACAACTGTCACAACACAAGCCATCTTTAATGTACTGGCTCTGGAGACAACTCATATCCCCGCCAAGACTGCGTCCACTTCCCGACAGCCGAGAATGTCTGATCAGAAGGACAGGAAGCTGGGGGTGCTGGGGAACATGCGAAGAGGAAGGGGATTGGACCCAGTGTGAAGCCCCGCGGTGGAAAAAGCTGATGGCGGGTGTTGACAGGAAGAGAGGGAGAGATTGGGTGGAGAGAGAGAGGGAGAGCTGAGGGGAGAGAGGGAGAGCTGAGGGGGAGAGGGAGAGCTGAGGGGAGAGAGGGAGAGCTGAGGGGAGAGAGGGAGAGCTGAGGGGAGAGAGGGAGAGCTGAGGGGAGAGAGGGAGAGCTGAGGGAGAGAGGGAGAGCTGAGGGGAGAGAGGGAGAGCTGAGGGGAGAGAGGGAGAGCTGAGGGGAGAGAGGGAGAGCTGAGGGGTGAGAGAAAGAGCTGAGGGGAGAGAGGGAGAGCAGAGGGAGAGAGGGAGAGCAGAGGGAGAGCTGAGGGGAGAGAGGGAGAGCTGAGGGGAGAGAGGGAGAGCTGAGGGGAGAGAGGGAGAGCTGAGGGGAGAGAGGGAGAGCTGAGGGGAGAGAGGGAGAGCTGAGGGGAGAGAGGAAGAGCTGAGGGGAGAGAGGAAGAGCTGAGGGGAGAGAGGGAGAGCTGAGGGGAGAGAGGGAGAGCTGAGGGGAGAGAGGGAGAGCTGAGGGGAGAGGGGAGAGAGAAGGGGAGAGAGACGGAGGGGAGAGAAGTGGGGAGAGAGACGGAGGGGAGATAAGGGGGGAGAGAAGGGGGGAGAAGGGGGGAGAAGGGGGGAGAAGGGGGGAGAAGGGGGGAGAAGGGGGGAGAAGGGGGGAGAAGGGGGGAGAAATGGGGGGAGAGATGGGGGAGAGAGAGTGAGAAGTGAGGAGAGATGGGAAAGAGAGAGGGCAGAGAGACAATAATCTCTCTTTCCCCCTACATATCGAGTTGTTTTGAGTATAAGAGCATGTCCTATTTTGGAACATTTTCTATTTTCTATCTGTGTCAATGTGGGGGAGAGAGAGATAATCCTGTCCATCCACCCCTTTCTCCCTAACTCCTCCTCTCTCTCTCTCTCTTCCCCATCCCCCCTTTTTTCTCCCTTACTCTCCCCCCTCTCCCTCCATCCCTCCCCCTCTCTTTTCCCCTCTCTCTTCCTCCCTCTCTGATCTGCGCTATTTATTAACCAGTATTTACCTACTCTGGGTGGCAGTGACCCCAGGGCTTCCCGGACAGGGTGGAGATCGTGTCCTCATCTCCACCTCCCCCCCATTACACTCCACCACTGACCCTCTCCCTGCTCAGAGACGCGTCGCTCCTCACAACGATGTTTCCCGCAGCCTCTCTTGGGTGAGATTAAGAGAGTGAGGTAGACAGTGGAGAGATGGGGGGAGAGAGGGGGGGAGAGGTGTGGGGTTAAAAAGGACGAGAGAAGGTGAGTGAGGGGGGGAGAGAGTGGAGAGGTGGGGGCAAGAGGGGAAGAGAGGTGGGGGCAAGAGGGGAAAAGAGGTGGGGGCAAGAGGGGAAGAGAGGTGGAGGCAAGAGGGGGAGAGGTGGGGGCAAGAGGGGGGAGAGGTGGGGGCAAGAGGGGGGAGAGGTGGGGGCAAGAGGGGAAGAGAGGTGGGGGCAAGAGGGGAAGAGAGGTGGGGGCGAGGGGAAGAGAGGTGGGGGAAAGAGGGGAAGAGAGGTGGGGGAAAGAGGGGAAGAGAGGTGGGGGAAAGAGGGGAAGAGAGGTGGGGGCAAGAGGGGAAGAGGTGGGGGCAAGAGGGGAAGAGGTGGGGGAAAGAGGGGAGGAGAGGGAGAGAGAGATGGGGTGAGAGGTGGGGAGAGAGAGGGGGTGAGAGGTGGGGGAGAGAGAGGGGGAGAGAGGGGGGGTGAGGTGGGGAGAGAGGTGGGGAGAGAGATGGGTTGGGTGAGAGATGGGTTGGGAGAGAGATGGGTTGGGAGAGAGATGGGTTGGGAGAGAGATGGGTTGGGAGAGAGATGGGTTGGGAGAGAGATGGGTTGGGAGAGAGATGGGTTGGGAGAGAGATGGGTTGGGAGAGAGGTGGCGGTGAAAGGGGGAGAGGAAGGGGGGATTTGGGTGGGGGTGTCTGTCAGATGCTGAAGAACAAGGGGTTTCATCCCCATAGTCAGGCAGGAATACACAGAAATATGCTCCCACTGGACCCCTCTACAACACTCCCTCCCCCGGATGCCTCACCTAAAATCCCCGCTGGACCCCTCTACAACTCTCCATGCCCAGACCCCTTGACCACACTCTTCCCCCCCAGACCCCTCTACAACACTCTTCCCCCCTGGACCCCTTTACCACACTCCCCCCTCTGGATCCCTTTACAACACTTCCACCAGACCCCTCTACAACAATCCCCTCAGACTCCTCTACACCATTCCCCCCCGACCCTTCTACAACACTCCCCCCCATTCCCCTCTACAACACTGCCCCCCCGGATCCCTCTACAACACTCCCCCCCCGGACCCCTCTGCAACACTCCCCCCCGGACCCCTCTGCAACACTCTCCCCCCGACCCCTCTACAGCACTCTCCCCCGGACCCCTCTACAACACTCTCCCCTGGACCCCTCTACAACAGTCCACCCTGGACCCTACTACAACAGTTCACCCTGGACCCCTTTACAACAGTCAACCCCTGGACCCCTCTACAACACTACACCCCGGACCCCTCTACAAATTTCACCCCCCCCAACCCCTCTACAATACTCTCCCACCAGACCACTCTGCAACACTCCCCCCAGGACCCCTCTATAAAACTTAAACCAGAGCTCTCTACAACAACCCCCTTGGACTCCTCTACACCACTCCCCTCAGACCCCTCTACAACAAGCTCCCCAGACTCCTCTACAACACTCCCCCCGGAATGCCTTACAACACTCCTCCCAGACCCCTCTACAACAATCCGACTCCTGGATCCCCTCGGAGTACCATACCTTCTCTCCATGCAGACTGCTACTGCTGACCTGTACCCTGGTCCTGGCTGATACTGGCCAAATGTTTGGCGAAGTCATGTCACCTGGTTACCCTTTCTCTTATCCCAACAATTCTCGGGCTGAGTGGTCGATCAGCGTACCACTGGGATACAGAATCCAAATTCAGTTCCATTACTTCCAGATTGAACCATCGCAAGGATGTGTCTATGACCGTCTGGAGGTAGGTGCTGTGGGATGTATGTCTGTGTCAGTGTGTGTGACGGTGTGTGTGTCAGAGGTGTGTGGTTTGTCTGTGTGTGTGCTGGTGGGTGAGAGTGTGTGAGAGGTTTGTGTCTCTATCTGTGTGTGTGTGTTTGTGTGTCTGTGTGTGAGAGGTGTGTGTCCGTGTGTGAGAGGTGTGTGTCTGTGTGTGTGAGAGGTGTGTTTATGTGTGTGTGAGAGGTGTGTTTCCGTGTGTGTGAGAGGTGTGTTTCCGTGTGTGTAAGAGGTGTGTCCGTGTGTGAGAGGTGTGTGTCTGTGTGTGTGTGTGGTGTCTGTGTGTGTGAAAGGTGTGTGAGGTGTGTGCCTGTGAAGTGTGTGTCAGTGTGCGAGGGGTGTGTGTCAGTGTGTTTTAGATGTGTGTCTGTGTGTGAGATGTGTATCAGTGTGTGTAAGCCGTGTGTCTGTGCCTGTGAGGTGTGTTTGTGTTTAGGTGTGTGTCTGTGTGCATGTGGTGTGTGTCTGTGAGGTGTGCATCTGTGTGTTCGAGAGGAGTGTGTGTGTGAGGTGTGTATGTGTGTGAGGTGTGTGTGTGAGAGGTGTTTGTCTGTGTATGCGAGAGTTGTGTGTCTGTGTGTGAGATGTGTATCTGTGTGTGTGTAAGCTGTGTGTCTGTGCCTGTGAGGTGTGTGTGTGTTTTAGGTGTGTATCTGTGTGTGAGATGTGTATCTGTGTGTGTAAGCTGTGTGTCTGTGCCTGTGAGATGTGTGTGTGTTTAGGTGTGTGTCTGTGTGTATGTGGTGTGTGTCTGTGAGGTGTGTATCTGTGTGAGGTGTGTGTCTGTATGTGTGCATTGTGTGTGTCTGTGTGTGTGAGGTGTGTATCTGTGTGTTTAGGTGTGTGTCTATGAGTGTGCAAGAAGTGTGTGTGTGTGACAGGTGTGTGTCTGCATCTGTGAGGTGTGTGTCCGCATGTGTTTGTGCGTGGGAGGTGTGTGTTTATGTGTGTGAGAGGTATGTGCTGTGTGAGGTGTGCATCTGTGAATGAGAGAGGTGAGTCTCTGTCAGTGTAAGGTGTGTGTATGTGCCTGTAAGGTGTGCGTTTCTGTGTGTTTTAGGTGTGTGTGTGTGTGTGTGTGTGTGTGTGTGTAGGTGAGTGTCTGTATGTGAGAGGCATGTGTGTGAAGTGTGTGTCGTGTGTGTGAGAGGTGTGTATCTGTGTATGCGAGAATTGTGTGTCTGTGTGTGTAAGCTGTGTGCCTGTGCCAGTGAGGTGTGTGTCTGTGTGTGAGTGTTTTAGGTGTGTGTCTGTGTGTGAGTGTTTTAGGTGTGTGTCTGTGTGTGAGTGTTTTAGGTATATGTCTGTGTGTGTGAGGTGTGTGTCTGTGAGGTGTGTATCTGCGTGTTTGAGAGGTGTGTATCTGCGTGTTTGAGAGGTGTGTATCTGCGTGTTTGAGAGGTGTGTATCTGCGTGTTTGAGAGGTGTGTATCTGCGTGTTTGAGAGGTGTGTCTGTGTGTGTGATGTGTGTGTCTGTATCTGTGTGAGGTGTCTATATGTGTGTGTGGGAGGTATGTGCCTGTCTGTGAAAGGTGTGTGTCTGTGTGTATCAGGTGTGTGTGTGTGAGTTGTGTGTCTGTGTGTGTGAGCTGTGTGTCTGTGTGTGTGAGGCGTGTGTCTGTGTGTGTGAGGCGTGTGTCTGTGAGTGTGCAAGAAGTGTGTGTGTGTGAGAGATGTGTGTTTCTGCATCTGTGAGGTGTGTGTCCGCATGTGTTTGTGTGTGGGAGGTGTGTGTCTGTGTGAGGTGTGCATCTGTGAATGCTAGAGGTGAGTCTGTGTCTCTGTGTGTATGTGCCTGTGAGGTGTGTGTCTGTGTGTGTGTTTTAGGTGTGTATCTGTGTGTGTGAGGTGTGTATCTGTGTGTGAGAGGTGTGTGTGCCTGTATGTGTGTGAGGTGTGTATCTGTGCGTGTGGGAGGTATGGGCCTGTCTGTGAAAGGTGTGTGTCTGTGTGTGTTAGCTGTGTGTCTGTGTATGTGAGAGGAATGTCCATGTGTGTTAGGATTGTGTGAGGTGTGTGTCTGTGAGTTTGCGAGAAGTGTGTGTCTGTGTGTGTGCGTGAGTTTGCGCCTGTGAGGTGTGTGTGTGAGGTGTTTGTCTGTGTGTGTGAAGTGTATGTGTGGGAGGTGTGTGTCTATGTGTGTGACAGGTGTGTGTCTGTGTGTGTGAAGTGTATGTGTGGGAGGTGTGTGCCTGTGTGTGACAGGTGTGTGTCTGTGTTGTGGGTCTGTGAATGCTAGAGGCGAGTCTGTGTCTGAGTGTGTGTAATGTGTGTGTCTCTGAATGTGTGGTGTGTGTTAGTGTGTGTTTTAGGTGTGTGTCTATATGTGTGTGAGTTGTGTGACTGTGTGGTGTGTGTATCTGTGTGTACAAGAGGTATGTCTGTGTGTGTGAGAGGTGTGCGTGTGAGGTGTGTGAGGCATGTATCTGTGTGTGCCTATCTGTGAAAGGTGTGTGTCAGATGTGTGTCTGGGTGTGTGAGCTGTGTGTCTGTGCATGTGACAGGTGTGTGTCTGTGTTTTGTGGGTCTGTGAATGCTAGAGGCGAGTCTATGTCTGAGTGTGTGTAATGTGTGTGTCTCTGAATGTGAGGTGTGTGCCAGTGTGTGTTTTAGGTGTGTGTCTATATGTGTGTGAGTTGTGTGACTGTGATGTGTGTGTGAGAGGTGTGTGTGAGAGGTGTGTATCTGAGTGTGCAAGAGGTGTGTGTGTGTGAGGTGTGTGTGTGTGATGTGTGTATCTGTGTGTACCTGTCTGTGAAAGGTGTGTGTGTCAGATGTGTGTCTGGGTGTGTGAGCTGTGTTCTGTGTGTGTGAGAAGTGTGTGTCCGTATGTGTGAGGAGTGGGTGAGGTGTGTGTCCATGTGTGTGTGAGGTGTGTGTCTGTGAGTGTGCGAGAAGTATGTGTGAGAGGTGTGTGTCTACACGTGTGAGGTGTGTGTCTGCGTGTGTAAGGTGTTTGAATGTGAGTGTGTGGGAAGTATGCGTCTGTGTGTGAGAGGTGTGTTTCTGTGAGGTGTGAGTGAGAGGTGTGTATCTGTGTGTGCGAGTAGTGTGCGAGTGATGTGTGTCTGTGTGTGTGGGAGGTATGTGCCTGTCTGTGAAAGGTGTGTGTCTGTGTGTGTGAGCTGTGTTTCTGTGTGTGTGAAAGGTGGGTGTTCATGTGTGTGTGAGGTGTGTGTCTGTGAGTGTGCGAGAAGTTGTGTCTGTGTGTGTGTGTGTGAGAGGTATGTGTCTACGCCTGTGGTGTGCGTCCATGTGTGTCTGGGAGGTGTGTGTCTATGTGTGTGAGAGGTTTTTGTCTGTGTGTGTGAAGTGTGTGTCCGCATGTGAGTGGTAGGTGTGTGTCTATGTGTGTGAGAGGTGTTTGTCTGTGTGAGGTGTGTGTCTGTGTGTGTGTGTGGGAGTTGTGTGTCTATGTGTGTGAGATGTGTGTGTCTGTGTGTGTGTGATCTGTGTGTCTGTGTGTGTGTGGGAGGTATGTGCCTGTCTGTGAAAGGTGTGTGTCGGTGTGCATCAGGTGTGTGCCTGTGTGTGAGTTGTGTGTCTGTGTGTGTGAGAGGTGTGTGTCCATGTGTGTGAGGTATTTGTATGTGTGTGTGAGGGGCATGTCTGTGTGTGCCTGTGTGTGTGAGAGGTGTGTGTCTGTGTGTGTGAGGACTGTGTCTGTGTGTGTGAGGACTGTGTCTGTGTGTGTGAGGACTGTGTCTGTGTGTATGAGGACTGTGTCTGTGTGTGTGATGAGTGTGTCTGTGTGTGTGAGGAGTGTGTCTGTGTGCGTGAGGAGTGTGTCTGTGTGAGTGAGGAGTGTGTCTGTGTGTGTGAGGAGCGTGTCTGTGTGTGTGAGAGGTATGTGTCTGTGTGTGTTAGGTGTGTGTCTGTGAGGTGTTTGTGAGGAGTGTGTATCTGTGTGTGCAATAGGTGTGTGTCAGTGCGTGAGACGTGTTTGTATGTGTGATAGGTGTGTGTCTGTGTTTGTGAGAGGTGTGTCTGTGTGTGTGAGAGGAATGTCTGTGTGTGTGAGAGGTATGTCTGTGTGTGTGAGAAGTGTGTCTGTGTGTGCAAGGTGTGTGCCCATGTGTGCAAGAGGTATGTGTCTGTGTGTGAGAAATGTGTGTCTGAGTGTGTAAGACATATGTGTGTTAGTGTGTGTGAAGTTTGTGAGAGATGAGTATCTGTGTGTGTGAGGTATGTCTATATGTGTCATAGGTGTGTGCCTGTGAGGTGTGCATCAGTGTGCGAGAGGTGTGTGTCCATGTGTCCAAGAGGTGTGTGTCCATGTCTGTGTGCGAGAGGTGTGTATGTGTGTCTGAGGTGCGTGTCTGTGTGTGTGACAGTTGTTTGTCTGTGTATGCAAGAGTTGTGTGTCTGTGTGTGAGATATGTATCTGTGTGTAAGCTGTGTGTCTGTGCCTGTGAGGTGTGTGTGTTTTAGGTGTATGCCTGTGTGTGAGATGGGTATCTGTGTGTGTAAGCTGTGTGTCTGTGCCTATGAGGTGTGTGTGTGTTTAGGTGTGTGTCTGTGTGTATGTGTTGTGTGTCTGTGAGGTGTGCATCTGTGTGCTTGAGTGGTGTGTGACTGTGTGTGTGAGAAGTGTGTCTGTGTCTGTGTGAGGTGTGTGTCTGTGAGTGTGCGAGAAGTTGTGTCCGTGTGTGTGTGAGAGAGGTATGTACCTGCACCTGTGAAGTGTGCATCCGCGTGTGTCTGGGAGGTGTGTGTCTATGTGTGTGAGAGATGATTGCCTGTGTGTGTGAGGTGTGTGTCTGCGAGGAGTGTGTCTGCCTGTGTGTGGGAGATGTGTGTCTATGTGTGCGAGATGAGTGTCTGTGAATGTGTGGGAGGTGTCTGTCTATGTGTGAGAGGTGTTTGTGTGTGTGAGGTGTGTGTCTGTGTGTGTGTGTGGGAGGTGTCTGTCTATATGTGTGAGAGGTGTTTCTGTGTGAGAAATGTTTGTCTGTGTATTCGAGAGTTGTGTGTGTATGAGATGTGTATCTGTGTATGTAAGCTGTGTGTCTGTGCCTGTGAGGTGTGTGTGTTTAGGTGTGTGTCTGTGTGTATTAGGTGTGTGTCTGTGAGGTGTGCATCTGTGTGCTCGAGAGGTGTGTGTCTGTGTGTGTGTGTGTGTGAGGTGTGTATCTGTGCGTGAGGTGTGTGTCTGTGAGGTGTGTATCTGTGTGTGAGGTGTGTGTGCGCGTTGTGTGTGTCTGTGTGTGTGAGGTGTGTATCTGTGCGTTTAGGTGTGTGTCTGTGTGTATGTGTTGTGTGTCTGTGAGGTGTGCATCTGTGTGTTCGAGAGGTGTGTGTCTGTGTGTGTGAGAAGTGTATCTGTGTTTGTGTGTGAGAGAGAGATATGTGGCTGCACCTGTGAAGTGTGCATCCGCGTGTGTGGGAGGTGTGTGTCTATGTGTGTGAGAGGTGTATGTCTGTGTGTGTGAGGGAGTTGTGTGCCTGTGTGTGTGTGGGAGTTGTGTGTCTATGTGTGCGAGATGTGTGTCTGTGAATGTGTGGAAGGTGTCTGTCTATGTGTGAGAGGTGTTTGTGTGTGTGAGGTGTGTGTCTGTGTGTGTGAGGTGTTTGTCTGTGAAAGGTGTGTGTGTGAGGTGTGGAGTGTATCATTGTGTTTGATGTGTGTGTTTGTGTGTGAGATATATGTCTGTGTGTGAGAGGTGTGTGTCTGAGTGTGTGAGGTGTGTGTCGTGTGTGTGAGGAGTGTGTCTGTGTGTGTGAGGAGTGTGTCTGTGTGTGTGAGGAGTGTGTCTGTGTGTGTGAGGAGTGTGTCTGTGTGTGTGGGAGGTATATGCCTGTCTGTAAAAGGTGTGTGTCTGTGTGCATCAGGTGTGTGTCTGTGTGTGAGTTTTGTGTCTGAGTGTGTGAGAGGTGTGTGTCCGTGTATGTGAGGTATTTGTATGTGTGTGTGAGGGGCACGTCTGTGTGTGCCTGTGTGTGTGAGAGGTGTGTGTCTGTGTGTGTGAGGACTGTGTCTGTGTGTGTGAGGACTGTGTCTGTGTGTGTGAGGAGTGTGTCTGTGTGTGTGAGGAGTGTGTCTGTGTGTGTGAGGACTGTGTCTGTGTGTGTGAGGACTGTGTCTGTGTGTGTGAGGAGTGTGTCTGTGTGTGTGAGGAGTGTGTCTGTGTGTGTGAGGAGTGTGTCTGTGTGTGTGAGGAGTGTGTCTGTGTGTGTGAGGAGTGTGTCTGTGTGTGTGAGGAGTGTGTCTGTGTGAGTGAGGTGTGTGTCTGCGTGTGAGTTTTGTGTCTGAGTGTGTGAGAGGTGTGTGTCCGTGTATGTGAGGTATTTGTATGTGTGTGTGAGGGGCACGTCTGTGTGTGCCTGTGTGTGTGAGAGGTGTGTGTCTGTGTGTGTGAGGACTGTGTCTGTGTGTGTGAGGAGTGTGTCTGTGTGTGTGAGGAGTGTGTCTGTGTGTGTGAGGAGTGTGTCTGTGTGTGTGAGGACTGTGTCTGTGTGTGTGAGGACTGTGTCTGTGTGTGTGAGGAGTGTGTCTGTGTGTGTGAGGAGTGTGTCTGTGTGTGTGAGGAGTGTGTCTGTGTGTGTGAGGAGTGTGTCTGTGTGTGTGAGGAGTGTGTCTGTGTGTGTGTGTGTGAGAGAGGTATGTGTCTGTGTGTGTTAGGTGTGTAACTGTGAGGTGTGAGTGAGAGGTGTGTATCTGTGTGTGCGAGTAGTGTGCGAGTGATGTGTGTCTGTGTGTGTGGGAGGTATGTGCCTGTCTGTGAAAGGTGTGTGTCTGTGTGTGTGAGCTGTGTTTCTGTGTGTGTGAAAGGTGGGTGTTCATGTGTGTGTGAGGTGTGTGTCTGTGAGTGTGCGAGAAGTTGTGTCTGTGTGTGTGTGTGTGAGAGGTATGTGTCTACGCCTGTGGTGTGCGTCCATGTGTGTCTGGGAGGTGTGTGTCTATGTGTGTGAGGTGTGTATCTGTGCGTTTAGGTGTGTGTCTGTGTGTATGTGTTGTGTGTCTGTGAAGTGTGCATCCGCGTGTGTGAGAGGTTTTTGTCTGTGTGTGTGAAGTGTGTATCTGTGTTTGTGTGTGAGAGAGAGATATGTGGCTGCACCTGTGAAGTGTGCATCCGCGTGTGTGAGAGGTTTTTGTCTGTGTGTGTGAAGTGTGTGTCCGCATGTGAGTGGTAGGTGTGTGTCTATGTGTGTGAGAGGTGTTTGTCTGTGTGAGGTGTGTGTCTGTGTGTGTGTGTGGGAGTTGTGTGTCTATGTGTGTGAGATGTGTGTGTCTGTGTGTGTGTGATCTGTGTGTCTGTGTGTGTGTGGGAGGTATGTGCCTGTCTGTGAAAGGTGCGTGTCGGTGTGCATCAGGTGTGTGCCTGTGTGTGAGTTGTGTGTCTGTGTGTGTGAGAGGTGTGTGTCCATGTGTGTGAGGTATTTGTATGTGTGTGTGAGGGGCATGTCTGTGTGTGCCTGTGTGTGTGAGAGGTGTGTGTCTGTGTGTGTGAGGACTGTGTCTGTGTGTGTGAGGACTGTGTCTGTGTGTGTGAGGACTGTGTCTGTGTGTGTGAGGACTGTGTCTGTGTGTGTGATGAGTGTGTCTGTGTGTGTGAGGAGTGTGTCTGTGTGCGTGAGGAGTGTGTCTGTGTGAGTGAGGAGTGTGTCTGTGTGTGTGAGGAGCGTGTCTGTGTGTGTGAGAGGTATGTGTCTGTGTGTGTTAGGTGTGTGTCTGTGAGGTGTTTGTGAGGAGTGTGTATCTGTGTGTGCAATAGGTGTGTGTCAGTGCGTGAGACGTGTTTGTATGTGTGATAGGTGTGTGTCTGTGTTTGTGAGAGGTGTGTCTGTGTGTGTGAGAGGAATGTCTGTGTGTGTGAGAGGTATGTCTGTGTGTGTGAGAAGTGTGTCTGTGTGTGCAAGGTGTGTGCCCATGTGTGCAAGAGGTATGTGTCTGTGTGTGAGAAATGTGTGTCTGAGTGTGTAAGACATATGTGTGTTAGTGTGTGTGAAGTTTGTGAGAGATGAGTATCTGTGTGTGTGAGGTATGTCTATATGTGTCATAGGTGTGTGCCTGTGAGGTGTGCATCAGTGTGCGAGAGGTGTGTGTCCATGTGTCCAAGAGGTGTGTGTCCATGTCTGTGTGCGAGAGGTGTGTATGTGTGTCTGAGGTGCGTGTCTGTGTGTGTGACAGTTGTTTGTCTGTGTATGCAAGAGTTGTGTGTCTGTGTGTGAGATATGTATCTGTGTGTAAGCTGTGTGTCTGTGCCTGTGAGGTGTGTGTGTTTTAGGTGTATGCCTGTGTGTGAGATGGGTATCTGTGTGTGTAAGCTGTGTGTCTGTGCCTATGAGGTGTGTGTGTGTTTAGGTGTGTGTCTGTGTGTATGTGTTGTGTGTCTGTGAGGTGTGCATCTGTGTGCTTGAGTGGTGTGTGACTGTGTGTGTGAGAAGTGTGTCTGTGTCTGTGTGAGGTGTGTGTCTGTGAGTGTGCGAGAAGTTGTGTCCGTGTGTGTGTGAGAGAGGTATGTACCTGCACCTGTGAAGTGTGCATCCGCGTGTGTCTGGGAGGTGTGTGTCTATGTGTGTGAGAGATGATTGCCTGTGTGTGTGAGGTGTGTGTCTGCGAGGAGTGTGTCTGCCTGTGTGTGGGAGATGTGTGTCTATGTGTGCGAGATGAGTGTCTGTGAATGTGTGGGTGGTGTCTGTCTATGTGTGAGAGGTGTTTGTGTGTGTGAGGTGTGTGTCTGTGTGTGTGTGTGGGAGGTGTCTGTCTATATGTGTGAGAGGTGTTTCTGTGTGAGAAATGTTTGTCTGTGTATTCGAGAGTTGTGTGTGTATGAGATGTGTATCTGTGTATGTAAGCTGTGTGTCTGTGCCTGTGAGGTGTGTGTGTTTAGGTGTGTGTCTGTGTGTATTAGGTGTGTGTCTGTGAGGTGTGCATCTGTGTGCTCGAGAGGTGTGTGTCTGTGTGTGTGTGTGTGTGAGGTGTGTATCTGTGCGTGAGGTGTGTGTCTGTGAGGTGTGTATCTGTGTGTGAGGTGTGTGTGCGCGTTGTGTGTGTCTGTGTGTGTGAGGTGTGTATCTGTGCGTTTAGGTGTGTGTCTGTGTGTATGTGTTGTGTGTCTGTGAGGTGTGCATCTGTGTGTTCGAGAGGTGTGTGTCTGTGTGTGTGAGAAGTGTATCTGTGTTTGTGTGTGAGAGAGAGATATGTGGCTGCACCTGTGAAGTGTGCATCCGCGTGTGTGGGAGGTGTGTGTCTATGTGTGTGAGAGGTGTATGTCTGTGTGTGTGAGGGAGTTGTGTGCCTGTGTGTGTGTGGGAGTTGTGTGTCTATGTGTGCGAGATGTGTGTCTGTGAATGTGTGGAAGGTGTCTGTCTATGTGTGAGAGGTGTTTGTGTGTGTGAGGTGTGTGTCTGTGTGTGTGAGGTGTTTGTCTGTGAAAGGTGTGTGTGTGAGGTGTGGAGTGTATCATTGTGTTTGATGTGTGTGTTTGTGTGTGAGATATATGTCTGTGTGTGAGAGGTGTGTGTCTGAGTGTGTGAGGTGTGTGTCGTGTGTGTGAGGAGTGTGTCTGTGTGTGTGAGGAGTGTGTCTGTGTGTGTGAGGAGTGTGTCTGTGTGTGTGAGGAGTGTGTCTGTGTGTGTGGGAGGTATATGCCTGTCTGTAAAAGGTGTGTGTCTGTGTGCATCAGGTGTGTGTCTGTGTGTGAGTTTTGTGTCTGAGTGTGTGAGAGGTGTGTGTCCGTGTATGTGAGGTATTTGTATGTGTGTGTGAGGGGCACGTCTGTGTGTGCCTGTGTGTGTGAGAGGTGTGTGTCTGTGTGTGTGAGGACTGTGTCTGTGTGTGTGAGGACTGTGTCTGTGTGTGTGAGGAGTGTGTCTGTGTGTGTGAGGAGTGTGTCTGTGTGTGTGAGGACTGTGTCTGTGTGTGTGAGGACTGTGTCTGTGTGTGTGAGGAGTGTGTCTGTGTGTGTGAGGAGTGTGTCTGTGTGTGTGAGGAGTGTGTCTGTGTGTGTGAGGAGTGTGTCTGTGTGTGTGAGGAGTGTGTCTGTGTGTGTGAGGAGTGTGTCTGTGTGAGTGAGGTGTGTGTCTGCGTGTGAGTTTTGTGTCTGAGTGTGTGAGAGGTGTGTGTCCGTGTATGTGAGGTATTTGTATGTGTGTGTGAGGGGCACGTCTGTGTGTGCCTGTGTGTGTGAGGTGTGTGTCTGTGTGTGTGAGGACTGTGTCTGTGTGTGTGAGGACTGTGTCTGTGTGTGTGAGGAGTGTGTCTGTGTGTGTGAGGAGTGTGTCTGTGTGTGTGAGGACTGTGTCTGTGTGTGTGAGGACTGTGTCTGTGTGTGTGAGGAGTGTGTCTGTGTGTGTGAGGAGTGTGTCTGTGTGTGTGAGGAGTGTGTCTGTGTGTGTGAGGAGTGTGTCTGTGTGTGTGAGGAGTGTGTCTGTGTGTGTGTGTGTGAGAGAGGTATGTGTCTGTGTGTGTTAGGTGTGTAACTGTGAGGTGTGAGTGAGAGGTGTGTATCTGTGTGTGCGAGTAGTGTGCGAGTGATGTGTGTCTGTGTGTGTGGGAGGTATGTGCCTGTCTGTGAAAGGTGTGTGTCTGTGTGTGTGAGCTGTGTTTCTGTGTGTGTGAAAGGTGGGTGTTCATGTGTGTGTGAGGTGTGTGTCTGTGAGTGTGCGAGAAGTTGTGTCTGTGTGTGTGTGTGTGAGAGGTATGTGTCTACGCCTGTGGTGTGCGTCCATGTGTGTCTGGGAGGTGTGTGTCTATGTGTGTGAGAGGTTTTTGTCTGTGTGTGTGAAGTGTGTGTCCGCATGTGAGTGGTAGGTGTGTGTCTATGTGTGTGAGAGGTGTTTGTCTGTGTGAGGTGTGTGTCTGTGTGTGTGTGTGGGAGTTGTGTGTCTATGTGTGTGAGATGTGTGTGTCTGTGTGTGTGTGATCTGTGTGTCTGTGTGTGTGTGGGAGGTATGTGCCTGTCTGTGAAAGGTGCGTGTCGGTGTGCATCAGGTGTGTGCCTGTGTGTGAGTTGTGTGTCTGTGTGTGTGAGAGGTGTGTGTCCATGTGTGTGAGGTATTTGTATGTGTGTGTGAGGGGCATGTCTGTGTGTGCCTGTGTGTGTGAGAGGTGTGTGTCTGTGTGTGTGAGGACTGTGTCTGTGTGTGTGAGGACTGTGTCTGTGTGTGTGAGGACTGTGTCTGTGTGTGTGAGGACTGTGTCTGTGTGTGTGATGAGTGTGTCTGTGTGTGTGAGGAGTGTGTCTGTGTGCGTGAGGAGTGTGTCTGTGTGAGTGAGGACTGTGTCTGTGTGTGTGAGGAGTGTGTCTGTGTGTGTGAGGAGTGTGTCTGTGTGTGTGAGGAGTGTGTCTGTGTGTGTGAGGAGTGTGTCTGTGTGTGTGAGGAGTGTGTCTGTGTGTGTGTGTGTGAGAGAGGTATGTGTCTGTGTGTGTTAGGTGTGTAACTGTGAGGTGTGAGTGAGAGGTGTGTATCTGTGTGTGCGAGTAGTGTGCGAGTGATGTGTGTCTGTGTGTGTGGGAGGTATGTGCCTGTCTGTGAAAGGTGTGTGTCTGTGTGTGTGAGCTGTGTTTCTGTGTGTGTGAAAGGTGGGTGTTCATGTGTGTGTGAGGTGTGTGTCTGTGAGTGTGCGAGAAGTTGTGTCTGTGTGTGTGTGTGTGAGAGGTATGTGTCTACGCCTGTGGTGTGCGTCCATGTGTGTCTGGGAGGTGTGTGTCTATGTGTGTGAGAGGTTTTTGTCTGTGTGTGTGAAGTGTGTGTCCGCATGTGAGTGGTAGGTGTGTGTCTATGTGTGTGAGAGGTGTTTGTCTGTGTGAGGTGTGTGTCTGTGTGTGTGTGTGGGAGTTGTGTGTCTATGTGTGTGAGATGTGTGTGTCTGTGTGTGTGTGATCTGTGTGTCTGTGTGTGTGTGGGAGGTATGTGCCTGTCTGTGAAAGGTGCGTGTCGGTGTGCATCAGGTGTGTGCCTGTGTGTGAGTTGTGTGTCTGTGTGTGTGAGAGGTGTGTGTCCATGTGTGTGAGGTATTTGTATGTGTGTGTGAGGGGCATGTCTGTGTGTGCCTGTGTGTGTGAGAGGTGTGTGTCTGTGTGTGTGAGGACTGTGTCTGTGTGTGTGAGGACTGTGTCTGTGTGTGTGAGGACTGTGTCTGTGTGTGTGAGGACTGTGTCTGTGTGTGTGATGAGTGTGTCTGTGTGTGTGAGGAGTGTGTCTGTGTGCGTGAGGAGTGTGTCTGTGTGAGTGAGGAGTGTGTCTGTGTGTGTGAGGAGCGTGTCTGTGTGTGTGAGAGGTATGTGTCTGTGTGTGTTAGGTGTGTGTCTGTGAGGTGTTTGTGAGGAGTGTGTATCTGTGTGTGCAATAGGTGTGTGTCAGTGCGTGAGACGTGTTTGTATGTGTGATAGGTGTGTGTCTGTGTTTGTGAGAGGTGTGTCTGTGTGTGTGAGAGGAATGTCTGTGTGTGTGAGAGGTATGTCTGTGTGTGTGAGAAGTGTGTCTGTGTGTGCAAGGTGTGTGCCCATGTGTGCAAGAGGTATGTGTCTGTGTGTGAGAAATGTGTGTCTGAGTGTGTAAGACATATGTGTGTTAGTGTGTGTGAAGTTTGTGAGAGATGAGTATCTGTGTGTGTGAGGTATGTCTATATGTGTCATAGGTGTGTGCCTGTGAGGTGTGCATCAGTGTGCGAGAGGTGTGTGTCCATGTGTCCAAGAGGTGTGTGTCCATGTCTGTGTGCGAGAGGTGTGTATGTGTGTCTGAGGTGCGTGTCTGTGTGTGTGACAGTTGTTTGTCTGTGTATGCAAGAGTTGTGTGTCTGTGTGTGAGATATGTATCTGTGTGTAAGCTGTGTGTCTGTGCCTGTGAGGTGTGTGTGTTTTAGGTGTATGCCTGTGTGTGAGATGGGTATCTGTGTGTGTAAGTTGTGTGTCTGTGCCTATGTGTGTGTTTAGGTGTGTGTCTGTGTGTATGTGTTGTGTGTCTGTGAGGTGTGCATCTGTGTGCTTGAGTGGTGTGTGACTGTGTGTGTGAGAAGTGTGTCTGTGTCTGTGTGAGGTGTGTGTCTGTGCGTGTGCGAGAAGTTGTGTCTGTGTGTGTGTGAGAGAGGTATGTACCTGCACCTGTGAAGTGTGCATCCGCGTGTGTCTGGGAGGTGTGTGTCTATGTGTGTGAGAGATGTTTGCCTGTGTGTGTGAGGTGTGTGTCTGCGAGGAGTGTGTCTGCCTGTGTGTGGGAGATGTGTGTCTATGTGTGCGAGATGAGTGTCTGTGAATGTGTGGGAGGTGTCTGTCTATGTGTGAGAGGTGTTTGTGTGTGTGAGGTGTGTGTCTGTGTGTGTGTGTGGGAGGTGTCTGTCTATATGTGTGAGAGGTGTTTCTGTGTGAGAAATGTTTGTCTGTGTATTCGAGAGTTGTGTGTGTATGAGATGTGTATCTGTGTGTGTAAGCTGTGTGTCTGTGCCTGTGAGGTGTGTGTGTTTAGGTGTGTGTCTGTGTGTATTAGGTGTGTGTCTGTGAGGTGTGCATCTGTGTGCTTGAGAGGTGTGTGTCTGTGTGTGTGTGTGTGTGTGTGAGGTGTGTATCTGTGCGTGAGGTGTGTGTCTGTGAGGTGTGTATCTGTGTGTGAGGTGTGTGTGCGCGTTGTGTGTGTCTGTGTGTGTGAGGTGTGTATCTGTGCGTTTAGGTGTGTGTCTGTGTGTATGTGTTGTGTGTCTGTGAGGTGTGCATCTGTGTGTTCGAGAGGTGTGTGTCTGTGTGTGTGAGAAGTGTGTCTGTGTTTGTGTGTGAGAGAGAGATATGTGGCTGCACCTGTGAAGTGTGCATCCGCGTGTGTGGGAGGTGTGTGTCTATGTGTGTGAGAGGTGTATGTCTGTGTGTGTGAGGGAGTTGTGTGCCTGTGTGTGTGTGGGAGTTGTGTGTCTATGTGTGCGAGATGTGTGTCTGTGAATGTGTGGAAGGTGTCTGTCTATGTGTGAGAGGTGTTTGTGTGTGTGAGGTGTGTGTCTGTGTGTGTGAGGTGTTTGTCTGTGAAAGGTGTGTGTGTGAGGTGTGGAGTGTATCATTGTGTTTGATGTGTGTGTTTGTGTGTGAGATATATGTCTGTGTGTGAGAGGTGTGTGTCTGAGTGTGTGAGGTGTGTGTCGTGTGTGTGTGAGGAGTGTGTCTGTGTGTGTGAGGAGTGTGTCTGTGTGTGTGAGGAGTGTGTCTGTGTGTGTGAGGAGTGTGTCTGTGTGTGTGAGGAGTGTGTCTGTGTGTGTGGGAGGTATATGCCTGTCTGTAAAAGGTGTGTGTCTGTGTGCATCAGGTGTGTGTCTGTGTGTGAGTTTTGTGTCTGAGTGTGTGAGAGGTGTGTGTCCGTGTATGTGAGGAATTTGTATGTGTGTGTGAGGGGCACGTCTGTGTGTGCCTGTGTGCGTGAGAGGTGTGTGTCTGTGTGTGTGAGGACTGTGTCTGTGTGTGTGAGGACTGTGTCTGTGTGTGTGAGGAGTGTGTCTGTGTGTGTGAGGAGTGTGTCTGTGTGTGTGAGGACTGTGTCTGTGTGTGTGAGGACTGTGTCTGTGTGTGTGAGGAGTGTGTCTGTGTGTGTGAGGAGTGTGTCTGTGTGTGTGAGGAGTGTGTCTGTGTGTGTGAGGAGTGTGTCTGTGTGTGTGAGGAGTGTGTCTGTGTGTGTGAGGAGTGTGTCTGTGTGAGTGAGGTGTGTGTCTGCGTGTGAGTTTTGTGTCTGAGTGTGTGAGAGGTGTGTGTCCGTGTATGTGAGGTATTTGTATGTGTGTGTGAGGGGCACGTCTGTGTGTGCCTGTGTGTGTGAGAGGTGTGTGTCTGTGTGTGTGAGGAGTGTGTCTGTGTGTGTGAGGACTGTGTCTGTGTGTGTGAGGACTGTGTCTGTGTGTGTGAGGACTGTGTCTGTGTGTGTGAGGACTGTGTCTGTGTGTGTGAGGAGTGTGTCTGTGTGTGTGAGGAGTGTGTCTGTGTGTGTGAGGACTGTGTCTGTGTGTGTGAGGAGTGTGTCTGTGTGTGTGAGGAGTGTGTCTGTGTGTGTGAGGAGTGTGTCTGTGTGTGTGAGGAGTGTGTCTGTGTGTGTGAGGAGTGTGTCTGTGTGAGTGAGGTGTGTGTCTGCGTGTGAGTTTTGTGTCTGAGTGTGTGAGAGGTGTGTGTCCGTGTATGTGAGGTATTTGTATGTGTGTGTGAGGGGCACGTCTGTGTGTGCCTGTGTGTGTGAGAGGTGTGTGTCTGTGTGTGTGAGGACTGTGTCTGTGTGTGTGAGGACTGTGTCTGTGTGTGTGAGGAGTGTGTCTGTGTGTGTGAGGAGTGTGTCTGTGTGTGTGAGGAGTGTGTCTGTGTGTGTGAGGACTGTGTCTGTGTGTGTGAGGAGTGTGTCTGTGTGTGTGAGGAGTGTGTCTGTGTGTGTGAGGAGTGTGTCTGTGTGAGTGAGGTGTGTGTCTGCGTGTGAGTTTTGTGTCTGAGTGTGTGAGAGGTGTGTGTCCGTGTATGTGAGGTATTTGTATGTGTGTGTGAGGGGCACATCTGTGTGTGCCTGTGTGTGTGAGAGGTGTGTGTCTGTGTGTGTGAGGACTGTGTCTGTGTGTGTGAGGACTGTGTCTGTGTGTGTGAGGAGTGTGTCTGTGTGTGTGAGGAGTGTGTCTGTGTGTGTGAGGAGTGTGTCTGTGTGTGTGAGGACTGTGTCTGTGTGTGTGAGGACTGTGTCTGTGTGTGTGAGGACTGTGTCTGTGTGTGTGAGGAGTGTGTCTGTGTGTGTGAGGAGTGTGTCTGTGTGTGTGTGGAGTGTGTCTGTGTGTGTGAGGAGTGTGTCTGTGTGTGTGAGGAGTGTGTCTGTGTTTGTGTGTGAGAGAGGTATGTGTCTGTGTGTGTTAGGTGTGTAACTGTGAGGTGATTGTGAGGAATGTGTATCTGTGTGTGCAATAGGTGTGTGTCAGTGTGTGAGAGGTATGTGTCTTTGTGTGGCAGTGTGCAAGAGGTTTGTGTCAGTGTGTGAGGTGTGTGTCTGTGTGTGTCAGTGTGTGAGAGGTGTGTGTCCATGTCTGTGTGCGAGAGGTGTGTCTGTGTGTCTGAGGTGCGTGTCTGTGTGTGTGACAGTTGTTTGTCTGTGTATGCAAGAGTTGTGTGTCTGTGTGTGAAAAGTGTGTGTCTGTGTGTGTGTGTGACGGTTGTTTGTCTGTGTATGCAGGAGTTGTGTGTCTGTGTGTGAGATGTGTATCTGTGTGTGTAAGCTGTGTGTCTGTCCTGTGAGGTGATTGTGTGTTTTAGGTGTATGCCTGTGTGTGAGATGTGTATCTGTGTGTGTAAGCTGTGTGTCTGTGCCTATGAGGTGTGTGTGTGTGTTTAGGTGTGTGTCTGTGTGTATGTGTTGTGTGTCTGTGAGGTGTGCATCTGTGTGTTCGAGAGGTGTGTGTCTGTGTGTGTGAGAAGTGTGTCTGTGAGAGGTGTGTGAGGTGTGTGTCTGAGTGTGCGAGAAGTTGTGTCTGTGTGTGTGTGAGAGAGGTATGTGGCTGCACCTGTGAAGTGTGCATCCGCGTGTGTCTGGGAGGTGTGTGTGAGGTGTTTGCCTGTGTGTGTGAGGTGTGTGTCTGCGTGTGTGTGAGGTGTGTGTCTGCGTGTGTGTGAGGTGTGTGTCTGCGTGTGTGTGACGTGTGTGTCTGCGTGTGTGTGACGTGTGTGTCTGCGTGTGTGTGACGTGTGTGTCTGCGTGTGTGTGACGTGTGTGTCTGCGTGTGTGTGACGTGTGTCTGCGTGTGTGTGACGTGTGTCTGCGTGTGTGTGAGGTGTGTGTCTGCGTGTGTGTGACGTGTGTCTGCGTGTGTGTGACGTGTGTCTGCGTGTGTGTGAGGTGTGTGTCTGCGTGTGAGTTTTGTGTCTGAGTGTGTGAGAGGTGTGTGTCCGTGTATGTGAGGTATTTGTATGTGTGTGTGAGGGGCACGTCTGTGTGTGCCTGTGTGTGTGAGAGGTGTGTGTCTGTGTGTGTGAGGACTGTGTCTGTGTGTGTGAGGACTGTGTCTGTGTGTGTGAGGAGTGTGTCTGTGTGTGTGAGGAGTGTGTCTGTGTGTGTGAGGACTGTGTCTGTGTGTGTGAGGACTGTGTCTGTGTGTGTGAGGACTGTGTCTGTGTGTGTGAGGACTGTGTCTGTGTGTGTGAGGAGTGTGTCTGTGTGTGTGAGGAGTGTGTCTGTGTGTGTGAGGAGTGTGTCTGTGTGTGTGAGGAGTGTGTCTGTGTGTGTGAGGAGTGTGTCTGTGTGTGTGTGTGTGAGAGAGGTATGTGTCTGTGTGTGTTAGGTGTGTAACTGTGAGGTGATTGTGAGGAATGTGTATCTGTGTGTGCAATAGGTGTGTGTCAGTGTGTGAGAGGTATGTGTCTTTGTGTGGCAGTGTGCAAGAGGTTTGTGTCAGTGTGTGAGGTGTGTGTCTGTGTGTGTCAGTGTGTGAGAGGTGTGTGTCCATGTCTGTGTGCGAGAGGTGTGTCTGTGTGTCTGAGGTGCGTGTCTGTGTGTGTGACAGTTGTTTGTCTGTGTATGCAAGAGTTGTGTGTCTGTGTGTGAAAAGTGTGTGTCTGTGTGTGTGTGTGACGGTTGTTTGTCTGTGTATGCAGGAGTTGTGTGTCTGTGTGTGAGATGTGTATCTGTGTGTGTAAGCTGTGTGTCTGTCCTGTGAGGTGATTGTGTGTTTTAGGTGTATGCCTGTGTGTGAGATGTGTATCTGTGTGTGTAAGCTGTGTGTCTGTGCCTATGAGGTGTGTGTGTGTGTTTAGGTGTGTGTCTGTGTGTATGTGTTGTGTGTCTGTGAGGTGTGCATCTGTGTGTTCGAGAGGTGTGTGTCTGTGTGTGTGAGAAGTGTGTCTGTGAGAGGTGTGTGAGGTGTGTGTCTGAGTGTGCGAGAAGTTGTGTCTGTGTGTGTGTGAGAGAGGTATGTGGCTGCACCTGTGAAGTGTGCATCCGCGTGTGTCTGGGAGGTGTGTGTGAGGTGTTTGCCTGTGTGTGTGAGGTGTGTGTCTGCGTGTGTGTGAGGTGTGTGTCTGCGTGTGTGTGAGGTGTGTGTCTGCGTGTGTGTGAGGTGTGTGTCTGCGTGTGTGTGACGTGTGTGTCTGCGTGTGTGTGACGTGTGTGTCTGCGTGTGTGTGACGTGTGTCTGCGTGTGTGTGACGTGTGTCTGCGTGTGTGTGAGGTGTGTGTCTGCGTGTGTGTGAGGTGTGTGTCTGTGTGTGTGTGAGGTGTGTGTCTGCGTGTGTGTGAGGTGTGTGTCTGCGTGTGTGTGGGAGGTGTGTGTCTATGTGTGTGAGAGATGTATGTCTGTGTGTGTGAGGGAATTGTGTGCCTGTGTGTATGTGTGTGTGTGTGAGTTATGTGTCTATGTGTGTGAGATGTGTGTCTGTGAGTGTGTGGGAGGTGTCTGTCTATATGTGTGAGAGGTGTTTGTGTGTGTGAGGTGTGTGTGTGGGAGGTGTCTGTCTATATGTGTGAGATGTATTTGTGTGTGAGAAATGTTTGTCTGTGTATGCGAGAGTTGTGTGTGTATGAGATGTGTATATGTGTGTGTAAGCTGTGTATCTGTGCCTGTGAGGTGTGTTTCTGTGTGTGAGGTGTGTGTGCGTTGTGTGTGTCTGTGTGTGTGAGGTGTGTATCTGTGTGTTTAGGTGTGTGTCTGTGTTTATGTGTTGTGTGTTTGTGAGGTGTGCATCTGTGTGTTCGAGAGGTGTGTGTCCGTGTGTGTGACTGTGAGTGTGCGAGAAGTTGTGTCTGTGTGTGTGAGAGAGAGATATGTGGCTGCACCTGTGAAGTGTGCATCCGCGTGTGTCTGGGAGATGTGTGTCTATGTGTGTGAGAGATGTTTGCCTGTGTGTGTGAGGTGTGTGTCTGCGAGGAGTGTGTCTGCCTGTGTGTGGGAGATGTGTGTCTATGTGTGCGAGATGTGTGTCTGTGAGTGTGTGGGAGGTGTCTGTCTATATGTGTGAGAGGTGTTTGTGTGTGTGAGGTGTGTGTGTGGGAGGTGTCTGTCTATATGTGTGAGATGTATTTGTGTGTGAGAAATGTTTGTCTGTGTATGCGAGAGTTGTGTGTGTATGAGATGTGTATATGTGTGTGTAAGCTGTGTATCTGTGCCTGTGAGGTGTGTTTCTGTGTGTGAGGTGTGTGTGCGTTGTGTGTGTCTGTGTGTGTGAGGTGTGTTTCTGTGTGTTTAGGTGTGTGTCTGTGTTTATGTGTTGTGTGTTTGTGAGGTGTGCATCTGTGTGTTCGAGAGGTGTGTGTCCGTGTGTGTGACTGTGAGTGTGCGAGAAGTTGTGTCTGTGTGTGTGAGAGAGAGATATGTGGCTGCACCTGTGAAGTGTGCATCCGCGTGTGTCTGGGAAGTGTGTGTCTATGTGTGTGAGAGATGTTTGCCTGTGTGTGTGAGGTGTGTGTCTGCGAGGAGTGTGTCTGCCTGTGTGTGGGAGATGTGTGTCTATGTGTGCGAGATGTGTGTCTGTGAATGTGTGGGAGGTGTCTGTCTATGTGTGAGAGGTGTTTGTGTGTGTGAGGTGTGTGTCTGTGTGTGTGTGTGGGAGGTGTCTGTCTATATGTGTGAGATGTGTTTGTGTCTGAGAAGTGTTTGCCTGTGTATGCGAGAGTTGTGTGTCTGTGTGTGAGATGTGTATTTGTGTGTAAGCTGTGCGTCTGTGCCTGTGAGGTGTGTGTGAGTTTTAGGTGTGTGTCTGTGTGTGAGATGTGTATCTGTGTGTGTAAGCTGTGTGCCTGTGCCTGTGAGGAGTGTATGTGGTGTGTGTCTGTGAGGTGTGCATTTGTGTGTGTGAGGTGTGTATGTGTGTGTGAGGTGTGTATCTGTGTGTGTCTGTATGTGAGGTGTGTATCTGTGTGCTTAGGTGTGTGTCTGTCAGTGTGCAAGAAGTGTGTGTGTGTGAGAGATGTGTGTGTCTGCATCTGTGAGGTGTGTGTCCGCATGTGTTTGTGTGTGGGAGGTATGTGTCTGTGTGAGGTGTGCATCTGTGAATGTCAGAGGTGAGTCTCTGTCGGTGTGTGTATGGTGTGTTAATGTGCATGTGAGGTGTGTTTTTGTGTGTGTTTTAGGTGTGTGTTTGTGTGTGTGTGTTCGTAGTGGGTATCTGTGTGTGTATGTGAGGTGTGTGCCTGTGAATGCGAGAGGTGCGAGTCTGTGTGTGTGTCTGTGTGTGTGAGATGTGTGTCTGTGTGTGAGATGTGTATCTGTGTGTGTAAACTTTGTGTCTGTGCCTGTAAGGTGTGTGTGTGTGTGTGTGTGTGTGTTTAGGTGAGTGTCTGTGTGTGTGAGGTGTGTGTCTGTGAAGTGTGTATCTCCGTGTTTGAGAGGTGTGTGTCTGTGTGTGTGTCTGTATGTGTGTGAGGTGTGTATGTGTGTGAGGTGTGTATGTGTGTGAGGTGTGTATGTGTGTGAGGTGTGTATATGTGTGAGGTGTGTATATGTGTGTGTGGGAGGTATGTGCCTGTCTGTGAAAGGTGTATGTCTGTGTGTATCAAGTGTGTGTGTGTGTGTGTGTGTATCAGAGGTGTGTGTGTGTGAGTGGGTGTGTGTGTGTGTGTATCAGAGGTGTGTGTGTGTGTGTGTGTGTGTGTGTGTGTGTGTGTGAGAGGTGTGTATCTGTGTGTGTGGGAGGTATGTGCCTGAATGTGAAAGGTGAGTGTCTGTGTGTATCAGATGTGTGTGTGTGAGATGTGTGTCTGTGTGTGAGAGGTGTGTGTCTGTGAGTGTGCCAGAGGTGTGTCTGAGGTGCGTGTCTGTGTGTGTGAGAGGTGTTTGTCTGTGTATGCGAGAGTTGTGTGTGTATGAGATGTGTATATGTGTGTGTAAGCTGTGTGTCTGTGCCTGTGAGGTGTGTGTCTGTCAGGTGTGCATCTGTGTGCTCGAGAGGTGTGTGTCTGTGTGTGTGAGGTGTGTGTGTGTGAGGTGTGTGTGTGAGAGGTGTGTATCTGTGTGTGAGATGTGTGTCTGTGAGGTGTGCATCTGTGTGCTCGAGAGGTGTGTGTCTGTGTGAAAGAGGTGTGTGTCCATGTGTGTGAGAGCTGTGTGTCCGTGTGTTTGTGGGAGGTATATGCCTGTCTGTGAAAGGTGTGTGTGTATGTGTCAGGTGTGTGTGTATGTGTGTGTGTGTGTGTGTGTGTGTGTGTGTGTGTGTGTGTGTGTGTGTGAGAGAGGTGTGAGTCTCTGTGTGTGAGAGGTGCATGTCTATGTGTGTGAGAGGTGTGTATGTGGGAGTTATGTGCCTGTCTGTGAAAGATGTGTGTCTGTGTGTATCAGGTGTGTAAGTGTGTGTGTGTGGGATGTGTGTCTGTGTGTGTGAGCTGTGTGTCTGTGTGTGTGAGGTTTATTATATCTGTGTGTGTGTGTGTGTGTGTGTGTGTGTGTGTGTGTGTGTGTGGTGTTTGTCTGTCTGTGTGTGATGTAATGGATTAAGGTGTGCATCTGTGTGTACGTGAGGTGTGTGTCTGTGAATGCGAGGTGTGTGTGCGCGCGTGTGCACGCATGTGCGTGTGTGTTAGGTATGTGTCTGTGAGATGTTTGTGAGAAATGTGTCTGTGAGTATGCGAGAGAGGTGTCTGTGTGTGAGGTGTCAGTGACTGTGAGAGAGGTGTGTCTGTGTGTCTGAGGTGCATGTCTGTGTGTGTGAGAGGTGTTTGTCTGTGTATGTGAGAGTTGTGACTCTGTGTGTGAGGTGTGTATCTGTGTGTGTGGGAGGTATGTGCCTGTCTGTGAAAGGTTTGTGTCTATGTGCATCAGGTGTGTGTGTGAGGTGTGTCTGTGTGTCTGAGATGTGTGTCTGTGTGTATGAGAGGTGTGTGTCTGTGTGGGCAAGTGGAGTGTTTCTGTGTGTGTGAGGTGTGGGTGTAATGTGTGTGTGTGTGTGTGTGTGTGTGTGTGTGAGATGTGTATCTGTGTGTGTAAGGTGTGTGTCTGTGAGGTGTGTTTCTGTGTGTGTGTAAGTTTTAGGTGTGTGTGTGTGTGTGTGTGTGTGTGTGTGTGTGTGTGTGTGTGTGTGTGTGTGTGTGTGAGGTGTGTATCTGTGTGTGCAAGATGTGCCTGTCTGTGTGTGTGAGGTTTGTGTGTGTCGGTATGTATGTGAGGTGCGTATCTGAGTGTGGAAGGTATGTGCCTGTCTGTGAAAGGTGTGTGTTTGTGTGTGTCAGGTGTGTGCGAGCTGTGTGTCTGTTTGTGTGAGAGGCGTGTGTGTGTGTGTGGTGTGCGTCTGTGAATGCGAGAAGTGTGTGTCTGTGTGTGTGTGTCTCTGCCTGTGAGGTGTGTGTCTGTATGCGAGGTGTGTATCTTTGTGTGTGATGTGTGTGTGAGGGGTTTGTCTGTCTGTGAAAGGTGTGTTTGAGAGGTGTGGTGTGTATCATTGTTTGATGTGTGTGTGAGATATATGTCTGTGTGTGAGAGGTGTGTGTCTGTCTGTGTGAGGTGTGTGTCGTGTATGTGTGACGAGTGTGTCTGTGTGTGTGGGAGGTATTTGCCGGTCTGTGAAAGGTGTGTGTCTGCGTGTGTGAGGTGTGTGTCTATGCTTTGTGTGTGTGTGTGTGTGTGTGTGTGTGTGTGTGTGTGTGTGTGTGTGTGTGTGTGAGAGAGAGGTGTGAGTCTGTGTGTGTGAGAGGTGTGTGTGTGGGAGGTATGTGCCTCTCTGTGAAAGGTGTGTGTGAGCTGTGTGCCTGTGTGAGAGTTGTGTGAGGACTGTGTCTAGGTGGGTGGGAGGTATGTTCCTGTCTGTGAAATGTGTGTGTGCGTGTGTGTGTGTGTAAGGTGTGTGTCAGTGCCGCCAGGTGTGTGTGTGCGTGTGTGTGTGTGTTAGGTGTGTATCTGTGTGTGTGAGTTGTGTGTCTGTGTGTGTGAGGTGTGTTTATGTGTGTGAGAGACGTGTGTGTCTGTTGTGTGTCTGTATGTGTGAGAGGTGTGCGTCTGTATATGTGAGGTGTGTGTCTGTGAGTGTGCAAGATGTGTGTCTGTGTGTGAGAGGTGTGTATCTGTCTATGTGAGAGTTGTGTGTCTTTGTGTGAGATGTGTATCTGTGCGTGTAAGGTGTGTGCCTGTGCCTGTGAAGTGTGTTTCTGTGTGTGTGTATGTATGTTATAGGTGTGTGCCTGTGTGTGAGGTGTGTGTGTGCCTGTGTGTGAGGTGTGTGTGTGCCTGTGTGTGAGAGGCGTGTGCCTGTGTGTGAGAGGCGTGTGCCTGTGTGTGAGAGGCGTGTGCCTGTGTGTGAGAGGCGTGTGCCTGTGTGTGAGAGGCGTGTGCCTGTGTGTGAGAGGCGTGTGCCTGTGTGTGAGAGGCGTGTGCCTGTGCGTGAGAGGCGTGTGCCTGTGCGTGAGAGGCGAGTGCCTGTGCGTGAGAGGCGAGTGCCTGTGCGTGAGAGGCGTGTGCCTGTGCGTGAGAGGCGTGTGCCTGTGCGTGAGAGGCGTGTGCCTGTGCGTGAGAGGCGTGTGCCTGTGCGTGAGAGGCGTGTGCCTGTGCGTGAGAGGCGTGTGCCTGTGCGTGAGAGGCGTGTGCCTGTGCGTGAGAGGCGTGTGCCTGTGCGTGAGAGGCGTGTGCCTGTGCGTGAGAGGCGTGTGCCTGTGCGTGAGAGGCGTGTGCCTGTGCGTGAGAGGCGTGTGCCTGTGCGTGAGAGGCGTGTGCCTGTGCGTGAGAGGCGTGTGCCTGTGCGTGAGAGGCGTGTGCCTGTGCGTGAGAGGCGTGTGCCTGTGCGTGAGAGGCGTGTGCCTGTGCGTGAGAGGCGTGTGCCTGTGCGTGAGAGGCGTGTGCCTGTGCGTGAGAGGCGTGTGCCTGTGCGTGAGAGGCGTGTGCCTGTGCGTGAGAGGCGTGTGCCTGTGTGTGAGAGGCGTGTGCCTGTGTGTGAGAGGCGTGTGCCTGTGTGTGAGAGGCGTGTGCCTGTGTGTGAGAGGCGTGTGCCTGTGTGTGAGAGGCGTGTGCCTGTGTGTGAGAGGCGTGTGCCTGTGTGTGAGAGGCGTGTGCCTGTGTGTGAGAGGCGTGTGCCTGTGTGTGAGAGGCGTGTGCCTGTGTGTGAGAGGCGTGTGCCTGTGTGTGAGAGGCGTGTGCCTGTGTGTGAGAGGCGTGTGCCTGTGTGTGAGAGGCGTGTGCCTGTGTGTGAGAGGCGTGTGCCTGTGTGTGAGAGGCGTGTGCCTGTGTGTGAGAGGCGTGTGCCTGTGTGTGAGAGGCGTGTGCCTGTGTGTGAGAGGCGTGTGCCTGTGTGTGAGAGGCGTGTGCCTGTGTGTGAGAGGCGTGTGCCTGTGTGTGAGAGGCGTGTGCCTGTGTGTGAGAGGCGTGTGCCTGTGTGTGAGAGGCGTGTGCCTGTGTGTGAGAGGCGTGTGCCTGTGTGTGAGAGGCGTGTGCCTGTGTGTGAGAGGCGTGTGCCTGTGTGTGAGAGGCGTGTGCCTGTGTGTGAGAGGCGTGTGCCTGTGTGTGAGAGGCGTGTGCCTGTGTGTGAGAGGCGTGTGCCTGTGTGTGAGAGGCGTGTGCCTGTGTGTGAGAGGCGTGTGCCTGTGTGCGAGAGGCGTGTGCCTGTGTGCGAGAGGCGTGTGCCTGTGTGCGAGAGGCGTGTGCCTGTGTGCGAGAGGCGTGTGCCTGTGTGCGAGAGGCGTGTGCCTGTGTGCGAGAGGCGTGTGCCTGTGTGCGAGAGGCGTGTGCCTGTGTGCGAGAGGCGTGTGCCTGTGTGCGAGAGGCGTGTGCCTGTGTGCGAGAGGCGTGTGCCTGTGTGCGAGAGGCGTGTGCCTGTGTGCGAGAGGCGTGTGCCTGTGTGCGAGAGGCGTGTGCCTGTGTGCGAGAGGCGTGTGCCTGTGTGCGAGAGGCGTGTGCCTGTGTGCGAGAGGCGTGTGCCTGTGTGCGAGAGGCGTGTGCCTGTGTGCGAGAGGCGTGTGCCTGTGTGCGAGAGGCGTGTGCCTGTGTGCGAGAGGCGTGTGCCTGTGTGCGAGAGGCGTGTGCCTGTGTGCGAGAGGCGTGTGCCTGTGTGCGAGAGGCGTGTGCCTGTGTGGAGAGGCGTGTGCCTGTGTGTGAGAGGCGTGTGCCTGTGTGTGAGAGGCGGGTGCCTGTGTGTGAGAGGCGGGTGCCTGTGTGTGAGAGGCGGGTGCCTGTGTGTGAGAGGCGGGTGCCTGTGTGTGAGAGGCGGGTGCCTGTGTGTGAGAGGCGGGTGCCTGTGTGTGAGAGGCGGGTGCCTGTGTGTGAGAGGCGGGTGCCTGTGTGTGAGAGGCGGGTGCCTGTGTGTGAGAGGCGGGTGCCTGTGTGTGAGAGGCGGGTGCCTGTGTGTGAGAGGCGGGTGCCTGTGTGTGAGAGGCGGGTGCCTGTGTGTGAGAGGCGGGTGCCTGTGTGTGAGAGGCGGGTGCCTGTGTGTGAGAGGCGGGTGCCTGTGTGTGAGAGGCGGGTGCCTGTGTGTGAGAGGCGGGTGCCTGTGTGTGAGAGGCGGGTGCCTGTGTGTGAGAGGCGTGTGCCTGTGTTTGAGAGGCGTGTGCCTGTGTGTGAGAGGCGTGTGCCTGTGTGTGAGAGGCGTGTGCCTGTGTGTGAGAGGCGTGTGCCTGTGTGTGAGAGGCGTGTGCCTGTGTGTGAGAGGCGTGTGCCTGTGTGTGAGAGGCGTGTGCCTGTGTGTGAGAGGCGTGTGCCTGTGTGAGAGAGGTGTGTGCCTGTGTGAGAGGCGTGTGCCTGTGTGTGAGAGGCATGTGCCTGTGTGTGAGAGGCGTGTGCCTGTGTGTGAGAGGCGTGTGCCTGTGTGTGAGAGGTGTGTGCCTGTGTGTGAGAGGCATGTGCCTGTGTGTGAGAGGTGTGTGCCTGTGTGTGAGAGGCGTGTGCCTGTGTGTGAGAAGCATGTGCCTGTGTGTGAGAGGTGTGTGAGAAGTGTGTCTCAGTGGGTGGGACATATTTGCCTGTTGAGGTGTTTGTGTATGTGAAAAATGTGTCTGTATTTGTAAGGTGTGCTTTTGCATGTGCCTGTCTGTTAAAGGTGTATGTCTGTGTGTGTGAGAGCTGTGTGTCTGTTTGTGAGAAAGGTGTGTGTCCGTGTGTGAGAAAGGTGTGTGTCCGTGTGTGAGAGGTGTGTGTCCGTGTGTGAGAGGTGTGTGTCCGTGTGCGAGAGGTGTGTGTCCATGTGTGTGTGGTGTGTGTGTGAGGTGAGAGGTGTGTATCCGTGTGTGTCAGTGTGAGAGGTGTTTGTCTGTGAGAGGTGTGTCTGTGCCTGTGAGGTGTGTGTCTGTATGCGAGGTGTGTATCTCTGTGTGTGAGGTGTGTGTCTCTGAGTGTGCAAGATGTGTGTCTGAGGTGCGTGTCTGTGTATGCAATTGTTGTGTGTCTGTGTGTGAGATATGTATTTGTGAGTAAGGTGTGTGTCTGTGCCTGTGAGGTGTGTGTCTGTGTATGTGAGAGGTGTGTGTCTGTGTATGCGAGAGTTGTATGTCTGTGTGTGCGATGTGAATCTTTGTGTGTAAGGTGTGTGCCTGTGAGGTGTGTTTCTGTGTCTCTGTGTGTGTGAGGTGTGTATCTGAGTGTGGGTGGTATGTGCCTGTCTGTAAAAGGTGTGTGTCTGTGTGTGTCAGGTATGTGCCTGTCTGTGAAAGGTGTGTGTCTGTGTGTGTCAGGTATGTGCCTGTCTGTGAAAGGTGTGTATCTGTGTTTGAGAGCTGTGTGCCTGTGTGTGTCTAGCTGGGTGGGAGGTATGTGCCTGTCTGTAAAAGGTGTGTGTGTGTGTGTGTGTGTGTGTGTGAGGGAGAGAGAGAGGTGAGTCTATGCGTGTGAGGTGTGTGCCTGTGCCTGTGAGGTGTGTCTGTTTATGCCTGTGTGTGTGAGGTGTTTATGTATGTGAGGTGTGTTTCTGTGTGTGTGTAAGGTGTGCTTTTTGGTGTGTGTGGTGTGCGTCTGTGAATGCGACAAGTGTGTGTCTGTATGCGAGGTGTGTATCTTTGTGTGTGATGTGTGTGTGTGAGGGAGAGAGAGAGAGATGTGTCTATGAGTGTGAGGTGTGTGTCGGTGCCTGTGAGGTGTGTCTGTTTATGCCTGTGTGTGTGAGATGTTTATGTATGTGAGGTGTGTTTCTGTGTGTGTGTAAGGTGTGCTTTTTGGTGTGTGTGGTGTGCGTCTGTGAATGCGAGAAGTGTGTGCCTGTGTGTGTCTGTGTCTGTGAGGTGTGTGTCTGTATGCGAGGTGTGTATCTTTGTGTGTGATGTGTGTGTCTGTGTGTGTGAGGTGTTTGTCTGTGAAAGGTGTGTGTGTGAGAGGTGTGGTGTGTATCATTGTGTTTGATGTGTGTGTCTGTGTGTGAGATATATGTCTGTGTGTGAGAGGTGTGTGTCTGAGTGTGTGAGGTGTGTGTGTGTGTGGAGTGTGTCTGTGTGTGTGGGAGGTATGTGCCTGTCTGTGAAAGGTGTGTGTCTGTATGTATCAGGTGTGTGTGTGTGAGATGTGTGTCTGTGTGAGTGTGTGTGTGAGGTGTGTATCTGTGTGTGTGCAAGGTATGTGCCTGTCTGTGAAAGCTGAGTGTCTGTGTGTATCAGTTATAACCATATAACCACTTACAGCACAGAACAGGCCAGTTCAGCCCTACTAGTCTATGCCGTAGCAAATCCCCACCCTCCTAGTCCCACTGACCAGCACCCGGTCCATACCCCTCTAGTCCCCTCCTATCCATGTAACGTTCCAGTCTTTCCTTAAACGTAACCAATGATCCCGCTTTGACCACGTCTGCCGGAAGCTCATTCCACATCCCCACCACCCTCTGCGTAAAGAAATTTCCCCTCATGTTCCCCTTATAATTTTCCCCCTTCAATCTTAAACCATGTCCTCTAGTTTGAATCTCCCCCTTTCTTAATTGAAAAAGCCTATCACATTTACTCTGTCTGTCCCTTTTAAAATCATAAACACCTCTATCAAGTCCCCTCTCAATCTTCTACGCTCCAGAGAAAAATGCCCCAGTCTGCACAACCTTTCCCTGTAACTCAGACCCTGAAATCCTGTCAACGTTCTCGTGAACCTTCTCTGCACTCTCTCTATTTTGTTTATATCTTTCCTATAATTTGGTGACCAAAACTGTACACAGTACTCCAAATTTGGCCTCACCAATGCCTTGTACAACTTCATCATAACCTCCCTACTCTTGAATTCAATACTCCGATTTATGGCCAACATTCCAAATGCCTTCTTCACCATGCCATATACCTGAGTATCAGCCTTGAGGGTACTATTTACCATAACTCCTAAATCCCTTTGTTGCTCTGCACTCCTCAATTGTCTACCATTCAATGTATATGACCTATTTAAATTTGCCTTTCCAAAATGTAGCACCTCACATTTATCTGTATTAAATTCCATCAGACATTTCTCAGCCCACACCTCCAGCCTTCCTAAATCACCTTTTAATCTACGGTAATCTACCTCACTGTCCACACCACCAATCTTTGTGTCATCCACAAACATGCTTATCCAATTCTCCACCCCTACATCCAGATCGTTAATAATATATAACAAATAATAGTGGACCCAGGACTGAACCCTGAGGAACTCCACTAGTCACCGGCCTCCAATTGGACAAACAATTTTCTACCACTACTCTCTGACACCTCCCATCCAACCACTGCTGAATCCATTTCCCTACCTCTTTATTTATACCTAATGCCTTCACCTTTTTTCCTAACCTCCTGTGGGGAACTTTGTCAAAAGCTTTACTAAAGTCCAAATAGACAACATCCACAGCTTTCCCTTCATCAACCTTTTTTGTAACCCCCTCGAAGAACTCAATCAGGTTTGTCAAGCATGATCTACCCCAGACAAAACCAAGCTGATTACTCCCTATTAATCCTTGTACTTCCAAGAATTTGTAAATAGCATCCCTCAGAACACTTTCCATCAACTTGCCCACCACGGACGTCAGACTTACAGGCCTATAATTCCCAGGTTTGCATTTGGACCCTTTCTTAAACAGAGGAACCACATGCGCCACCCTCCAATCCTTTGGCACCACCCCCGTGGCCAGTGACATCCTAAATATCTCTGTTAATGGCCCCACTAACTGTCCACTAGCCTCCCTGAGTGTCCTAGGGAATATTTTGTCCGGTCTGGGAGATTTATCCACCTTTATCTTTTTTAACACAGCCATCACTACCTCCTCGGTTATCCTTATATGCTTCATGACCTCCCCACTATTTTTCTTTTCTTCAACTGGTTCAACATTTTTTTCCCTCATGAATACCAAGGCAAAGAAATCATTCACAATTTCCCCCATTTCCTCAGACTTCTCACTCAGCCTACCCTCGCTATCTACAAGGGGTCCAATTTTATCTCTCACTAATCTTTTACTTTTAATGTACTTATAGAAACCCTTTGGATTTATTTTTACTCTGTCAGCCAAAGCTTCTTCATGCCTTTTTTTGGCCTTTCTAATGTGTGTGTATGAGGTGTGTCTGTGTGTCTGAGAGGTGTGTCTGTGTGTCTGAGAGGTGTGTCTGTGTGTCTGAGAGGTGTGTGTCTGTGTGTCTGAGAGGTGTGTATCTGTGTGGGCAAGTGGTGTGTGTCTGTGTGTGTAAGGTGTGTGTGCAATGTGTGTGTCTGAGTGTGTATCTGTGTGTGTGTGTGTGTGTGTGTGTGTGTGTGTGCCTGTGAGGTGTGTTTCTGTGTGTGTGTGTGTATGTTTTGGGTGTGTGTCTGTGTGTGAGGTGTGTGTCTCTGAGTGTGCAAGATGTGTGTCTGAGGTGCGTGTCTGTGTGTGTGAGGTGTGTATCTGTGTATGCAATTGTTGTGTGTCTGTGTGTGAGATATGTATGTGTGTGTAAGGTGTGTGTCTGTGCCTGTGAGGTGTGTTTATGTGTGTGTGTATATATGTTTTAGGTGTGTGTCTGTGTGTGAGGTCTGTGTGTGTGAGAGGTGTGTGTCTGTGTATGCGAGAGTTGTGTGTCTGTGTGTGAGATGTGTATCTGTGTGTGTAAGGTGTGTGCCTTTGAGGTGTGTTTCTGTGTGTGTGTGTGTATGTTTTAGGTGTGTGTCTGTGTGTGTGAAGTGTGTATCTGAGTGTGCAATATGTGCCTGTCTGTGAGTGAGGTGTGTGTGTGTGAGAGAGAGAGAGGTGTCTATGAGTGTGAGGTGTGTGCCTGTGCCTGTGAGTTGTCTGTTTGTGTGTGTGTGTGTGAGGTGTTTGTGTATGTGAGGTGTGTTTCTGTGTGTGTGTGTGTGTGTGTGTGTGTGTGTGTGTGTGTGTTTTGGGTGTGTGTCTGTTTGTGTGAGGTGTGTGTCTCTGAGAGTGCAAGATGTGTGTCTGAGGTGTGTGTCTGTGTGTGTGTGAGGTGTGTGTCTGTGTATGCAATTGTTGTGTGTCTGTGTGTGAGATATGTATGTGTGTGTAAGGTGTGTGTCTGTGCCTGTGAGGTGTGTTTATGTGTGTGTGTATATATGTTTTAGGTGTGTGTCTGTGTGTGAGGTCTGTGAGTGTGCGAGATGTGTGTCTGTGTGTGTGAGAGGTGTGTGTCTGTGTATGCGAGAGTTGTGTGTCTGTGTGTGAGATGTGTAAGGTGTGTGCCTGTGAGGTGTGTTTCTGTGTGTGTGTGTATGTTTTAGGTGTGTGTCTGTGTGTGTGGTGTGTATCTGAGTGTGCAATATGTGTCTGTCTGTGAGAGAGAGAGAGAGAGAGAAAGAGAGAGGTGTCTATGTGTGTGAGGTGTGTCTGAGATGTGTGTCTGTGTATCTCAGAGGTGTGTATCTGTGTGGGCGAGTGGTGTATGTCTGTGTGTGTAATGTGTGTGTCTGTGTGTGTCTGAATTGTGTACCTGTGTGTGTGAGAGGTGTGTATCTGTGTATGCGAGAGTTGTGTGTATGTGAGATGTGTATCTCTGTGTGTCTGTGCCTGTGAGGTATGTTTCTGTGTGTGTGTATGTTTTGGGTGTGTGAGGTGTGTGTCTGTATGCGAGGTGTGTATCTTGTGTGTGATGTGTGTGTCTGTGTGTGTGAGGTGTTTGTCTGTGAAAGGTGTGTGTGTGAGAGGTGTGGTGTGTATCATTGTGTTTGATGTGTGTGTCTGTGTGTGAGATATATGTCTGTGTGTGAGAGGTGTGTGTCTGAGTGTGTGAGGTGTGTGTCGTGTGTGTGTGTGGAGTGTGTCTGTGTGTGTGGGAGGTATGTGCCTGTCTGTGAAAGGTGAGTGTCTGTGTGTATCAGTTATAACCATATAACCATATAACCACTTACAGCACAGAACAGGCCAGTTCGGCCCTACTAGTCTATGCCGTAGCAAATCCCCACCCTCCTAGTCCCACTGACCACACACGGTCCATACTCCTCTAGTCCCCTCCAATCCATGTAACGTTCCAGTCTTTCCTTAAACGTAACCAATGATCCCGCTTTGACCACGTCTGCCGGAAGCTCATTCCACATCCCCACCACCCTCTGCATAAAGAAATTTCCCCTCATGTTCCCCTTATAATTTTCCCCCTTCAATCTTAAACCATGTCCTCTAGTTTGAATCTCCCCCTTTCTTAATTGAAAAAGCCTATCACATTTACTCTGTCTGTCCCTTTTAAAATCTTAAACACCTCTATCAAGTCCCCTCTCAATCTTCTACGCTCCAGAGAAAAAAGCCCCAGTCTGCACAACCTTTCCCTGTAACTCAGACCCTGAAATCCTGTCAACATTCTCGTGAACCTTCTCTGCACTCTCTCTATTTTGTTTATATCTTTCCTATAATTTGGTGACCAAAACTGTACACAGTACTCCAAATTTGGCCTCACCAATGCCTTGTACAATTTCATCATAACCTCCCTACTCTTGAATTCAATACTCCGATTTATGGCCAACATTCCAAATGCCTTCTTCACCACGCCATCTACCTGAGTATCAGCCTTGAGGGTACTATTTACCATAACTCCTAAATCTCTTTGTTGCTCTGCACTCCTCAATTGTCTACCATTCAATGTATATGATCTATTTAAATTTGCCTTTCCAAAATGTAGCACCTCACATTTATCTGTATTAAATTCCATCAGACATTTCTCAGCCCACACCTCCAGCCTTCCTAAATCACCTTTTAATCTACGGTAATCTACCTCACTGTCCACAACACCACCAATCTTTGTGTCATCTGCAAACTTGCTTATCCAATTCTCCACCGCTACATCCAGATCGTTAATATATATAACAAATAATAGTGGACCCAGGACTGAACCCTGAGGAACTCCACTAGTCACCGGCCTCCAATTGGACAAACAATTTTCTACCACTACTCTCTGGCACCTCCCATCCAACCACTGCTGAATCCATTTCCCTACCTCTTTCTTTATACCTAATGCCTTCACCTTTTTTCCCTAACCTCCTGTAGGGAACTTTGTCAAAAGCTTTACTAAAGTCCAAATAGACAACATCCACAGCTTTCCCTTCATCAACCTTTTTTGTAACCCCCTCGAAGAACTCAATCAGGTTTGTCAAGCATGATCTACCCCAGACAAAACCAAGCTGATTACTCCCTATTAATCCTTGTACCTCCAAGAATTTGTAAATAGCATCCCTCAGAACACTTTCCATCAACTTGCCCACCACAGACGTCAAACTTACAGGCCTATAATTCCCAGCTTTTCATTTGGACCCTTTCTTAAACAGAGGAACCACATGCGCCACCCTCCAATCCTTTGGCACCACCCCCGTGGCCAGTGACATCCTAAATATCTCTGTTAATGGCCCCACTAACTGTCCACTAGCCTCCCTGAGTGTCCTAGGGAATATTTTGTCCGGTCTGGGAGATTTATCCACCTTTATCTTTTTTAACACAGCCATCACTACCTCCTCGGTTATCCTTATATGCTTCATGACCTCCCCATTATTTTTTTTTACATCAACTGGTTCAACATTTTTTTCCCTCATGAATACCAAGGCAAAGAAATCATTCACAATTTCCCCCATTTCCTCAGATTTCTCACTCAGCCTACCATCGCTAGCTACAAGGGGTCCAATTTTATCTCTCACTAATCTTTTACTTTTAATGTACTTATAGAAACCCTTTGGATTTATTTTTACTCTGTCAGCCAAAGCTTCTTCATGCCTTTTTTTGGCCTTTCTAATGTGTGTGTGTGAGGTGTGTCTGTGCGTCTGAGATGTGTGTCTGTGTGTCTGAGAGGTGTGTATCCGTGTGGGCAAGTGGTGTGTGTCTGTGTGTGTAAGGTGTGTGTGCAATGTGTGTGTCTGTGTGTGTCTGAAGTTTGTACCTGTGTGTGTGAGAGGTGTATATCTGTGTATGCGAGAGTTGTGTGTCTGTATGTGAGATGTGTATTTGTGTGTGTGCGTGTGTGTGTGTCTGTGCCTGTGAGGTGTGTGTGTGTGTGTGTGTGTGTGTGTGTGTGTGTGTGTGTGTGTATGTTTTGGGTGTGTGTCTGTGTGTGTGAGGTGTGTGTCTGTGTATGCAATTGTTGTGTGTCTGTGTGTGAGATATGTATGTGTGAGTAAGGTGAGTGTCTGTGCCTGTGAGGTGTGTTTGTGTGTGTGTGTATATGTTTTAGGTGTGTGTCTGTGTGTGTGAGGTCTGTGAGTGTGCGAGAGGTGTCTCTGTGTCTCTGAGGTGCTTGTCTGTGTGTGAGAGGTGTGTGTCTGTGTATGCGAGAGTTGTGTGTCTGTGTGTGAGATGTGTATCTGTGTGTGTAAGGTGTGTGCCTGTGAGGTGTGTTACTGTGTGTGTGTATATGTTTTTGGTGTGTGTCTGTGTGTGTGAGGTCTGTGAGTGTGCGAGAGGTGTCTCTGTGTCTCTGAGGTGCATGTCTCTGTGTGTGAGAGGTGTGTGTCTGTGTATGCGAGAGTTGTGTGTCTATGTGTGAGATGTGTATCTGTGTGTGTAAGGTGTGTGCCTGTGAGGTGTGTAACTGTGTGTGTGTATATGTTTTAGGTGTGTGTCTTTGTGTGTGAAGTGTTTATCTGAGTGTGCAATATGTGCCTGTCTGTGAGTGAGGTGTGTATCTGAGTGTGGGAGGTATGTGCCTGTCTGTGAAAGGTGTTTGTCTGTGTGTGAGAGCTGTGTGCCTGTGTGTCAGAGCTGTGTGAGGAGTGTGTCTAGGTGGGTGGGAGGTATGTGCCTGTCTGTGAAAGGTGTGTGTGTGTGTGTGTGTGTGTGTGTGTGTGTGTGTGTGTGTGTGTGTGTGTGTGTGCGCGAGAGAGAGAGGTGTCTATGAGTGTGAGGTGTGTGTCTGTGCCTGTGAGTTGTGTCTGTTTGTGTCTGTGTGTATGAGGTGTTTGTGTATGTGAGGTGTGTTTCTGTGTGTGTGAGGTGTGTCTGTGCATCTGAGATGTGTAGCTGTGTGTCTGAGAGGTGTGTATCTGTGTGGGCAAGTGGTGTGTGTCTGTGTGTGTAAGGTGTGTGTGCAATGTGTGTGTCTGAAGTTTGTACCTGTGTGTGTGAGAGGTGTATGTCTGTGTATGCGAGAGTTGTGTGTGTGTGTGTGTGTGTGTGTGTGTGTGTGTGTGCCTGTGAGGTGTGTTTCAGTGTGTGTGTGTGTATGCTTTGGGTGTGTGTCTGTTTGTGTGAGGTGTGTGTCTCTGAGTGTGCAAGATGTGTGTCTGAGGTGCGTGTCTGTGTGTGTGAGGTGTGTGTCTGTGTATGCAATTGTTGTGTATCTGTGTGTGAGATATGTATGTGTGTGTAAGGTGTGTGTCTGTGCCTGTGAGGTGTGTTTATGTGTGTGTGTATATGTTCTAGGTGTGTGTCTGTGTGTGTGAGGTCTGTGAGTGTGCGAGATGTGTGTCTGTGTGTGTGAGGTCTGTGAGTGTGCGAGATGTGTGTCTGTGTGTGTGAGAGGTGTGTGTCTGTGTATGCGAGAGTTGTATGTCTGTGTGTGAGATGTGTATCTGTGTGTGTAAGGTGTGTGCCTGTGAGGTGTGTTTCTGTGTGTGTGTGTGTGTGTGTGTGTATGTTTTAGGTGTGTGTCTGTGTGTGTGAAGTGTGTATCTGAGTGTGCAATATGTGCCTGTCTGTGTGTGTGTGTGTGTGTGTGTGTGTGTGTGTGTGTGTGTGTGTGTGTGTGTGTGAGAGAGAGAGTGAAAGAGAGAGATGTCTATGAGTGTGAGGTGTGTGTCTGTGCCTGTGAGTTGTGTGTTTGTGTCTGTGTATGTGAGGTGTTTGTGTATGTGAGGTGTGTGTGTGTGTGTGTGTGTGTGTGTGTGTGTGTGTGTGAGGGAGAGAGAGGTGTGTCTGTGTGTGAGGTGTGTGTCTGTGCCTGTGAGGTGTGTCTGTTTATGCCTGTGTGTGTGAGGTGTTTCTGTGTGCGTGTAAGGTGTGCTTTTTGGTGTGTGTGGTGTGCGTCTGTGAATGCGAGAAGTGTGTGCCTGTGTGTGTCTGTGTCTGTGAGGTGTGTGTCTGTATGCAAGGTGTGTATCTTTGTGTGTGATGTGTATGTCTGTGTGAGGTATTTGTCTGTGAAAGGTGTGTGTGTGTGAGGTGTGGTGTGTATCATTGTGTTTGATGTGTTGTCTGTGTGTGAGATGTATGTCTGTGTGTGAGAGGTGTGTGTCATGTGTGTGTGGAGTGTGTCTGTGTGTGTGGGAGGTATGTGCCTGTCTGTGAAAGGTGTGTCTCTGTATGTATCAGGTGTGTGTGTGTGTTTGAGAGATGTGTGTCTGTGTGTGTGTGTGTGAGGTGTGTATCTGTGTGTGTGCGAGGTATGTGCCTGTCTGTGAAAGGTGTGTGTCTGTGTGTATCAGTTATAATCATATAACCACTTACAGCACAGAACAGGTCAGTTCGGCCCTACAAGTCCATGCCGTAGCAAATCCCCACCCTCCTAGTCCCACTGACCAGCACCCGGTCCATGCCCCTCTAGTCCCCTCTTATCCATGTAACGATCCAGTCTTTCCTTAAATGTAACCTATGATCCCGCCTCGACCACGTCTGCCGGAAGCTCATTCCACATCCCCACCACCCTCTGCGTAAAGAAATTTCCCCTCATGTTCCCCTTATAATTTTCCCCCTTCAATCTTAAACCATGTCCTCTAGTTTGAATCTCGCCCTTTCTTAATTGAAAAAGCCTATCACATTTACTCTGTCTGTCCCTTTTAAAATCTTAAACACCTCTATCAAGTCCCCTCTCAATCTTCTACGCTCCAGAGAAAAAAGCCCCAGTCTGCACAACCTTTCCCTGTAACTCAGACCCTGAAATCCTGTCAACGTTCTCGTGAACCTTCTCTGCACTCTCTCTATTTTGTTTATATCTTTCCTATAATTTGGTGACCAAAACTGTACACAGTACTCCAAATTTGGCCTCACCAATGCCTTGTACAATTTCATCATAACCTCCCTACTCTTGAATTCAATACTCCGATTTATGGCCAACATTCCAAATGCCTTCTTCACCACGCCATCTACCTGAGTATCAGCCTTGAGGGTACTATTTACCATAACTCCTAAATCCCTTTGTTGCTCTGCACTCCTCAATTGTCTACCATTCAATGTATATGACCTATTTAAATTTGCCTTTCCAAAATGTAGCACCTCACATTTATCTGTATTAAATTCAATCAGACATTTCTCAGCCCACACCTCCAGCCTTCCTAAATCACCTTTTAATCTACGGTAATCTACCTCACTGTCCACAACACCACCAATCTTTGTGTCATCCACAAACTTGCTTATCCAATTCTCCACCCCTACATCCAGATCGTTAATAATATATAACAAATAATAGTGGACCCAGGACTGAACCCTGAGGAACTCCACTAGTCACCGGCCTCCAATTGGACAAACAATTTTCTACCACTACTCTCTGACACCTCCCATCCAACCACTGCTGAATCCATTTCCCTACCTCTTTATTTATACCTAATGCCTTCACCTTTTTTCCTAACCTCCTGTGGGGAACTTTGTCAAAAGCTTTACTAAAGTCCAAATAGACAACATCCACAGCTTTCCCTTCATCAACCTTTTTTGTAACCCCCTCGAAGAACTCAATCAGGTTTGTCAAGCATGATCTACACCAGACAAAACCAAGCTGATTACTCCCTATTAATCCTTGTACCTCCAAGAATTTGTAAATAGCATCCCTCAGAACACTTTCCATCAACTTGCCCACCACAGACGTCAGACTTACAGGCCTATAATTCCCAGGTTTGCATTTGGACCCTTTCTTAAACAGAGGAACTACATGTGCCACCCTCCAATCCTTTGGTACCACCCCCGTGGCCAGTGACATCCTAAATATCTCTGTTAATGGCCCCACTAACTGTCCACTAGCCTCCCTGAGTGTCCTAGGGAATATTTTGTCCGGTCTGGGAGATTTATCCACCTTTATCTTTTTTAACACAGCCATCACTACCTCCTCGGTTATCCTTATATGCTTCATGACCTCCCCACTATTTTTCTTTACTTCAACTGATTCAACATTTTTTTCCCTCATGAATACCAAGGCAAAGAAATCATTCACAATTTCCCCCATTTCCTCAGACTTCTCACTCAGCCTACCCTCGCTATCTACAAGGGGTCCAATTTTATCTCTCACTAATCTTTTACTTTTAATGTACTTATAGAAACCCTTTGGATTTATTTTTACTCTGTCAGCCAAAGCTTCTTCATGCCTTTTTTTGGCCTTTCTAATGTGTGTGTGTGAGGTGTGTCTGTGTGTCTGAGAGGTGTGTATCTGTGTGGGCAAGTGGTGTGTGTCTGTGTGTGTAAGGTGTGTGTGCAATGTGTGTGTCTGTGTGTGTCTGAAGTGTGTGTGTGTGTGTGTGTGCCCCTGTGAGGTGTGTTTCTGTGTGTGTGTGTGTATGTTTTTGGTGTGTGTCTGTGTGTGAGGTGTGTGTCTCTGAGTGTGCAAGATGTGTGTCTGAGGTGCGTGTCTGTGTGTGTGAAGTGTGTATCTGTGTATGCAATTGTTGTGTGTCTGTGTGTGAGATATGTATGTGTGTGTAAGGTGTGTGTCTGTGCCTGTGAGGTGTGTTTATGTGTGTGTGTATATATGTTTTAGGTGTGTGTCTGTGTGTGAAGTCTGTGAGTGTGTGAGGTGTGTTTCTGTGTGTGTGTGTGTGTGTGTGTGTGTGTGTGTTTATGTTTTAGGTGTGTGTCTGTGTGTGTGAAGTGTGTATCTGAGTGTGCAATATGTGCCTATCTGTGAGTGAGGTGTGTGTGTGTGTGTGTGAGAGAGAGAGAGAGAGAGAGAGAGAGAGAGAGAGAGAGAGAGAGAGAGAGAGAGATGTCTATGAGTGTGAGGTGTGTGTCTGTCCCTGTGAGTTGTGTCTGTTTGTGTCTGTGTGTGTGAGGTGTTTGTGCATATGAGGTGTGTGTGTGTGTGTGTGTGTGTGTGTGTGTGTGTGTGTGTGTGTGTGTGTATGTTTTGGGTGTGTGTCTGTTTGTGTGAGGTGTGTGTCTCTGAGTGTGCAAGATGTGTGTTTGAGGTGTGTGTCTGTGTGTGAGAGAGGTGTGTGTCTGTGTATGCGATTGTTGTGTGTCTGTGTATGAGATGTGTAAGGTGTGTGCCTGTGAGGTGTGTTTCTGTGTGTGTGTGTGTGTGTGTGTGTGTGTGTATGTTTTAGGTGTGTGTCTGTGTGTGTGAAGTGTGTATCTGAGTGTGCAATATGTGCCTGTCTGTGAGTGAGGTGTGTGTGAGAGAGAGAGAGAGAGAGAGAGAGAGAGAGAGAGAGAGAGGTGTCTATGTGCGTGAGGTGTGTCTGAGATGTGTGTCTGTGTGTCTGAGAGGTGTGTATCTGTGTGGGCGAGTGGTGTGTGTCTGTGTGTGTAATGTGTGTGTCTGTGTGTGTCTGAATTGTGTACCTGTGTGTGTGAGAGGTGTATATCTGTGTATGCGAGAGTTGTGTGTATGTGAGATGTGTATCTGTGTGTGTGTGTGTGTGTGTGTGTGTGTGTGTGTGTGTGTGTGTGTGTGTGTATCTGTGTGTGTGTGTCTGTGCCTGTGAGGTATGTTTCTGTGTGTGTGTGTATGTTTTGGGTGTGTGTCTGTGTGTGAGGTGTGTGTTTGTGAATGCAATTGTTGTGTGTCTATGTGTGAGATATGTATGTATGTGTAAGGTGTGTGTCTGTGCCTGTGAGGTGTGTTTCTGTGTGTGTGTATATGTTTTAGGTGTGTGTCTGTGTGTGTAGTGTGTATCTGAGTGGGCAATATGTGCCTGTCTGTGAGTTAGGTGTGTATCTGAGTGTGGGAGGTATGTGCCTGTCTGTGAAAGGTGTGTGTCTGTGTGTGAGAGCTGTGTGCCTGTGTGTGAGAGGTGTGTGAGGAGTGTGTCTAGGTGGGTGGGAGGTATGTGGCTGTCTGTGAAAGGTGTGTGTGTGTGTGTGTGTGTGTGAGAGCTGTGTTCCTGTGTGTGAGAGGTGTGTGAGGAGTGTGTCTAGGTGGGTGGGAGGTATGTGGCTGTCTGTGAAAGGTGTGTGTGTGTGAGAGAGAGAGGTGTCTATGAGTGTGAGGTGTGTGTCTGTGCCTGTGAGTTGTGTCTGTTTGTGTCTGTGTGTGTGAGGTGTTTGTGTATGTGAGGTGTGTTTCTGTGTATGTGAGGTGTGTTTCTGTGTGTGTGTAAGGTGTGCTTTTTTGTGTGTGCAGTATGCGTCTGTGAATGCTAGAAGTGTGTGTCTGTGAGGTGTGTGTCTGTATGCGAGGTACATATCTTTGTGTGTGATGTGTGTGTATATGTGTGAGGGATTTGTCTGTCTGTGAAAGGTGTGTGTTTGAGAGGTGTGCTGCGTATCATTGTGTTTGATGTGTCTGTGTGTGAGAGGTGTGTGTCTGTCTGTGTGAGGTGTGTGTCATGTGTGTGTGAGGAGTGTGTCTGTGTGTGTGGGAGGTATTTGCCGGTCTGTGTGTGTGTGTCTGTGTGTGTATAAGATGTGTGTCAGTGCCGTCAGGTGTCTATGTCTGTGTGTGTATAAGATGTGTGTCAGTGCCATTAGTTGTGTGTGTGTGTGAGGTGTGTGTCTGTGTGTGAGGTGTGTGTCTGTGTGTGTGAGGTGTGTGTCTGTGTGTGTCTGTGTGTGAGAGGTGTGTGTCTGTGTGTGAGAGGTGTGTGTCTGTGTGAGAGAGGTGTGTCTGTGTGTGAGAGGTGTGTCTGTGTGTGAGAGGTGTGTCTGTGTGTGTGTGACATGTGTGTCTGTTGTGTGTCAGGTGTGTGTCTGTGTGTGTGAGAGGTGTGCATCTGTGTATGCGAGATGTGTGTCTGTGAGTGTGCAAGATGTATGTATGTGTGTGAGTGGTGTGTGTCTGTGTATGTGAGAATTGTGTGTCTGTGTGTGAGATGTGTATCTGTGTGTGTAAGATGTGTGCCAGTGAGGTGTGTTTCTGTGTGTGTGTATATGTTTTTGGTGTGTGTCTGTGTGTGTGAGGTGTGTATCTGTGTGTGCAAGATGTGCCTGTGTGTGTGTGTGAGGTTTGTGTGTGTCGGTATGTGTGTGAGGTGTGTATCTGAGTGTGGGAGGTATGTGCCTGTCTGTGAAAGGTGTGTGTTTGTGTGTGTCAGGTATGTGTGAGCTGTGTGTCTGTTTGTGTGAGAGGAGTGTGTCTGTGTGTGTGATGTGTGTGTGTGTGTGTGTGTGTGTGTGTGTGTGTGTGTGTGTGTGAGAGAGTATGTGAGTGTGTGTGTGTATGAGTGTGTGAGAGAGAGAGGCAGAGGGGTGTCTGAGTGTGAAGTGTGTGTCTGTGCCTGTGAGGTGTCTGTGCCTGTGAGGTGTCTGTGCCTGTGAGGTGTCTGTGCCTGTGAGGTGTCTGTGCCTGTGAGGTGTCTGTGCCTGTGAGGTGTCTGTGCCTGTGAGGTGTCTGTGCCTGTGAGGTGTCTGTGCCTGTGAGGTGTTTGTGTATGTGAGGTGTTTGTGTATGTGAGGTGTTTGTGTATGTGAGGTGTTTGTGTATGTGAGGTGTTTGTGTATGTGAGGTGTTTGTGTATGTGAGGTGTTTGTGTATGTGAGGAGTTTGTGTATGTGAGGTGTTTGTGTATGTGAGGTGTTTGTATATGTGAGGTGTGTGTCCGTATGTGTGTAAGATGTGCTTTTGTGTGTGTGTGGTGTGCGTCTGTGAATGCGAGAAGTGTGTGCCTGTGAAGTGTGTGTCTGTATGCGAGGTGTGTATCTTTGTGTGTGATGTGTGTGTATATCTGTGAGGGGTTTGTCTGTCTGTGAAAGGTGTGTGTTTGAGAGGTGTGGTGTGTATCACTGTGTTTGATGTGTGTGTATGTGTGAGATATATGTCTGTCTGTGTGAGGAGTGGGTGTGGTGTGTGTCCGTGTGGGTGTGGTGTGTGTCCGTGTGGGTGTGGTGTGCGTCCGTGTGGGTGTGGTGTGCGTCCGTGTGGGTGTGGTGTGCGTCCGTGTGGGTGTGGTGTGCGTCCGTGTGGGTGTGGTGTGTGTCCGTGTGGGTGTGGTGTGTGTCCGTGTGGGTGTGGTGTGTGTCCGTGTGGGTGAGGTGTGTGTCCGTGTGGGTGAGGTGTGTGTCCGTGTGGGTGAGGTGTGTGTCCGTGTGGGTGTGGTGTGTGTCCGTGTGGGTGAGGTGTGTGTCCGTGTGGGTGTGGTGTGTGTCCGTGTGGGTGTGGTGTGTGTCCGTGTGGGTGAGGTGTGTGTCCGTGTGGGTGAGGTGTGTGTCCGTGTGGGTGAGGGGTGTGTCCGTGTGGGTGAGGGGTGTGTCCGTGTGGGTGAGGGGTGTGTCCGTGTGGGTGAGGGGTGTGTCCGTGTGGGTGAGGTGTGTGTCCGTGTGGGTGAGGTGTGTGTCCGTGTGGGTGAGGTGTGTGTCCGTGTGGGTGAGGTGTGTGTCCGTGTGGGTGAGGTGTGTGTCCGTGTGGGTGAGGAGCGTGTCCGTGTGAGAGAGGTGCGTGTCCGTGTGGGTGAGAGAGGTGCGTGTCCGTGTGGGTGAGAGAGGTGCGTGTCCGTGTGGGTGAGAGAGGTGCGTGTCCGTGTGGGTGAGAGAGGTGCGTGTCCGTGTGGGTGAGAGGTGCGTGTCCGTGTGGGTGAGAGGTGCGTGTCCGTGTGGGTGTGAGGTGCGTGTCCGTGTGGGTGTGAGGTGCGTGTCCGTGTGGGTGTGAGGTGCGTGTCCGTGTGTGTGTGAGGTGCGTGTCCGTGTGTGTGTGAGGTGCGTGTCCGTGTGGGTGTGAGGTGCGTGTCCGTGTGGGTGTGAGGTGCGTGTCCGTGTGGGTGTGAGGTGCGTGTCCGTGTGGGTGTGAGGTGCGTGTCCGTGTGTGTGTGAGGTGCGTGTCCGTGTGTGTGTGAGGTGCGTGTCCGTGTGTGTGTGAGGTGCGTGTCCGTGTGTGTGTGAGGTGCGTGTCCGTGTGTGTGTGAGGTGCGTGTCCGTGTGTGTGTGAGGTGCGTGTCCGTGTGAGTGTGAGGTGCGTGTCCGTGTGAGTGTGAGGTGCGTGTCCGTGTGAGTGTGAGGTGCGTGTCCGTGTGAGTGTGAGGTGCGTGTCCGTGTGAGTGTGAGGTGCGTGTCCTTGTGAGTGTGAGGTGCGTGTCCGTGTGAGTGTGAGGTGCGTGTCCGTGTGAGTGTGAGGTGCGTGTCCGTGTGAGTGTGAGGTGCGTCCGTGTGAGTGAGCGTCGCGTCCGTGTGAGTGAGCGTCGCGTCCGTGTGAGTGAGCGTCGCGTCCGTGTGAGTGAGCGTCGCGTCCGTGTGAGTGAGCGTCGCGTCCGTGTGAGTGAGCGTCGCGTCCGTGTGAGTGAGCGTCGCGTCCGTGTGAGTGAGCGTCGCGTCCGTGTGAGTGAGCGTCGCGTCCGTGTGAGTGAGCGTCGCGTCCGTGTGAGTGAGCGTCGCGTCCGTGTGAGTGAGCGTCGCGTCCGTGTGAGTGAGCGTCGCGTCCGTGTGAGTGAGCGTCGCGTCCGTGTGAGTGAGCGTCGCGTCCGTGTGAGTGAGCGTCGCGTCCGTGTGAGTGAGCGTCGCGTCCGTGTGAGTGTGCGTCGCGTCCGTGTGAGTGAGCGTCGCGTCCGTGTGAGTGAGCGTCGTGTCCGTGTGAGTGAGCGTCGTGTCCGTGTGAGTGAGCGTCGTGTCCGTGTGAGTGAGCGTCGTGTCCGTGTGAGTGAGCGTCGTGTCCGTGTCAGTGAGCGTCGAGTCCGTGTGAGTGAGCGTCGTGTCCGTGTGAGTGAGCGTCGTGTCCGTGTGAGTGAGCGTCGTGTCCGTGTGAGCGAGCGTCGTGTCCGTGTGAGTGAGCGTCGTGTCCGTGTGAGTGAGCGTCGTGTCCGTGTGAGTGAGCGTCGTGTCCGTGTGAGTGAGCGTCGTGTCCGTGTGAGTGAGCGTCGTGTCCGTGTGATTGAGCGTTGTGTCCGTGTGAGTGTGAGTTGTGTCCGTGTGAGTGAGAGTTGTGTCCGTGTGAGTGAGAGTTGTGTGTCCGTGTGAGTGAGAATTGTGTATCTGTGTTGTGAGGTGTGTGTCCATGTGTGTGTGAGGTGTGTGTCCGTGTGTGTGAGGTTTGTGTCCGTGTGTGTGAGGTTTGTGTCTGTGTGTGTGAGAGAGGTGTGTGTCTGTGTGTGTGAGAGAGGCGTGTGTCTGTGTGTGTGAGAGAGGCGTGTGTCTGTGTGTGTGAGAGAGGCGTGTGTCTGTGTGTGTGTGAGAGGTGTGTGTGTGTGTGTGTGTGAGAGAGGTGTGTGTCTGTGTGTGTGAGGTGTGTGTCCGTGTGTGTGAGTGGTGAGTGCCTGTGTGTGTTTATGTGAGAGAGGTGTGTGTCTGTGTGTGTGTGTGTGTGTGTGTGTGTGTGTCTGTGTCTGTATCTGTGTGTGTGTGTCTGTGCCTGTGAGGTATGTTTCTGTGTGTGTGTGTATGTTTTGGGTGTGTGTCTGTGTGTGAGGTGTGTGTTTGTGTATGCAATTGTTGTGTGTCTATGTGTGAGATATGTATGTATGTGTAAGGTGTGTGTCTGTGCCTGTGAGGTGTGTTTCTGTGTGTGTGTATATGTTTTAGGTGTGTGTCTGTGTGTGTAGTGTGTATCTGAGTGGGCAATATGTGCCTGTCTGTGAGTTAGGTGTGTATCTGAGTGTGGGAGGTATGTGCCTGTCTGTGAAAGGTGTGTGTCTGTGTGTGAGAGCTGTGTGCCTGTGTGTGAGAGGTGTGTGAGGAGTGTGTCTAGGTGGGTGGGAGGTATGTGGCTGTCTGTGAAAGGTGTGTGTGTGTGTGTGTGTGTGTGTGTGTGAGAGCTGTGTTCCTGTGTGTGAGAGGTGTGTGAGGAGTGTGTCTAGGTGGGTGGGAGGTATGTGGCTGTCTGTGAAAGGTGTGTGTGTGTGAGAGAGAGAGGTGTCTATGAGTGTGAGGTGTGTGTCTGTGCCTGTGAGTTGTGTCTGTTTGTGTCTGTGTGTGTGAGGTGTTTGTGTATGTGAGGTGTGTTTCTGTGTATATGAGGTGTGTTTCTGTGTGTGTGTAAGGTGTGCTTTTTTGTGTGTGCGGTATGCGTCTGTGAATGCTAGAAGTGTGTGTCTGTGAGGTGTGTGTCTGTATGCGAGGTACGTATCTTTGTGTGTGATGTGTGTGTATATGTGTGAGGGATTTGTCTGTCTGTGAAAGGTGTGTGTTTGAGAGGTGTGCTGCGTATCATTGTGTTTGATGTGTCTGTGTGTGAGAGGTGTGTGTCTGTCTGTGTGAGGTGTGTGTCATGTGTGTGTGAGGAGTGTGTCTGTGTGTGTGGGAGGTATTTGCCGGTCTGTGTCTGTGTGTGTGTGTGTGTGTGTCTGTGTGTGTATAAGATGTGTGTCAGTGCCGTCAGGTGTCTATGTCTGTGTGTGTATAAGATGTGTGTCAGTGCCATTAGTTGTGTGTGTGTGTGAGGTGTGTGTCTGTGTGTGAGGTGTGTGTCTGTGTGTGTGAGGTGTGTGTCTGTGTGTGTGAGGTGTGTGTCTGTGTGTGAGAGGTGTGTGTCTGTGTGTGAGAGGTGTGTCTGTGTGTGAGAGGTGTGTCTGTGTGTGAGAGGTGTGTCTGGGTGTGTGTGTGACATGTGTGTCTGTTGTGTGTCAGGTGTGTGTCTGTGTGTGTGAGAGGTGTGCATCTGTGTATGCGAGATGTGTGTCTGTGAGTGTGCAAGATGTATGTATGTGTGTGAGTGGTGTGTGTCTGTGTATGTGAGAATTGTGTGTCTGTGTGTGAGATGTGTATCTGTGTGTGTAAGATGTGTGCCAGTGAGGTGTGTTTCTGTGTGTGTGTATATGTTTTTGGTGTGTGTCTGTGTGTGTGAGGTGTGTATCTGTGTGTGCAAGATGTGCCTGTGTGTGTGTGTGAGGTTTGTGTGTGTCGGTATGTGTGTGAGGTGTGTATCTGAGTGTGGGAGGTATGTGCCTGTCTGTGAAAGGTGTGTGTTTGTGTGTGTCAGGTATGTGTGAGCTGTGTGTCTGTTTGTGTGAGAGGAGTGTGTCTGTGTGTGTGATGTGTGTGTGTGTGTGTGTGTGATGTGTGTGTGTGTGTGTGATGTGTGTGTGTGTGTGTGTGTGTGTGTGAGAGAGAATATGTGAGTGTGTGTGTGTATGAGTGTGTGAGAGAGAGAGGCAGAGGGGTGTCTGAGTGTGAAGTGTGTGTCTGTGCCTGTGAGGTGTCTGTGCCTGTGAGGTGTCTGTGCCTGTGAGGTGTCTGTGCCTGTGAGGTGTTTGTGTATGTGAGGTGTTTGTGTATGTGAGGTGTTTGTGTATGTGAGGTGTTTGTGTATGTGAGGTGTTTGTGTATGTGAGGTGTTTGTGTATGTGAGGTGTTTGTGTATGTGAGGTGTTTGTGTATGTGAGGTGTTTGTGTATGTGAGGAGTTTGTGTATGTGAGGAGTTTGTGTATGTGAGGTGTTTGTATATGTGAGGTGTGTGTCCGTATGTGTGTAAGAGGTGCTTTTGTGTGTGTGTGGTGTGCGTCTGTGAATGCGAGAAGTGTGTGCCTGTGAAGTGTGTGTCTGTATGCGAGGTGTGTATCTTTGTGTGTGATGTGTGTGTATATCTGTGAGGGGTTTGTCTGTCTGTCAAAGGTGTGTGTTTGAGAGGTGTGGTGTGTATCACTGTGTTTGATGTGTGTGTATGTGTGAGATATATGTCTGTCTGTGTGAGGAGTGGGTGTGGTGTGTGTCCGTGTGGGTGAGGTGTGAGTCCGTGTGGGTGAGGTGTGTGTCTGTGTGGGTGAGGTGTGTGTCCGTGTGGGTGAGGTGTGTGTCCGTGTGGGTGAGAGAGGTGCGTGTCCGTGTGGGTGAGAGAGGTGCGTGTCCGTGTGGGTGAGAGAGGTGCGTGTCCGTGTGGGTGAGAGAGGTGCGTGTCCGTGTGGGTGAGAGAGGTGCGTGTCCGTGTGGGTGAGAGAGGTGCGTGTCCGTGTGGGTGAGAGAGGTGCGTGTCCGTGTGGGTGAGAGAGGTGCGTGTCCGTGTGGGTGAGAGAGGTGCGTGTCCGTGTGGGTGAGAGAGGTGCGTGTCCGTGTGGGTGAGAGAGGTGCGTGTCCGTGTGGGTGAGAGAGGTGCGTGTCCGTGTGGGTGAGAGAGGTGCGTGTCCGTGTGGGTGAGAGAGGTGCGTGTCCGTGTGGGTGTGAGGTGCGTGTCCGTGTGGGTGTGAGGTGCGTGTCCGTGTGGGTGTGAGGTGCGTGTCCGTGTGGGTGTGAGGTGCGAGTCCGTGTGGGTGTGAGGTGCGTGTCCGTGTGGGTGTGAGGTGCGTGTCCGTGTGGGTGTGAGGTGCGTGTCCGTGTGGGTGTGAGGTGCGTGTCCGTGTGGGTGTGAGGTGCGTGTCCGTGTGGGTGTGAGGTGCGTGTCCGTGTGGGTGTGAGGTGCGTGTCCGTGTGGGTGTGAGGTGCGTGTCCGTGTGTGTGTGAGGTGCGTGTCCGTGTGAGTGTGAGGTGCGTGTCCGTGTGAGTGTGAGGTGCGCGTCCGTGTGAGTGTGAGGTGCGCGTCCGTGTGAGAGTGAGGTGCGCGTCCGTGTGAGTGTGAGGTGCGCGTCCGTGTGAGTGTGAGGTGCGCGTCCGTGTGAGTGTGAGGTGCGCGTCCGTGTGAGTGTGAGGTGCGCGTCCGTGTGAGTGTGAGGTGCGCGTCCGTGTGAGTGTGAGGTGCGCGTCCGTGTGAGTGTGAGCGTCGCGTCCGCGTGAGTGAGCGTCGCGTCCGCGTGAGTGAGCGTCGCGTCCGCGTGAGTGAGCGTCGCGTCCGCGTGAGTGAGCGTCGCGTCCGCGTGAGTGAGCGTCGCGTCCGCGTGAGTGAGCGTCGCGTCCGCGTGAGTGAGCGTCGCGTCCGCGTGAGTGAGCGTCGCGTCCGCGTGAGTGAGCGTCGCGTCCGCGTGAGTGAGCGTCGCGTCCGCGTGAGTGAGCGTCGCGTCCGCGTGAGTGAGCGTCGCGTCCGCGTGAGTGAGCGTCGCGTCCGCGTGAGTGAGCGTCGCGTCCGCGTGAGTGAGCGTCGCGTCCGCGTGAGTGAGCGTCGCGTCCGCGTGAGTGAGCGTCGCGTCCGCGTGAGTGAGCGTCGCGTCCGCGTGAGTGAGCGTCGCGTCCGCGTGAGTGAGCGTCGCGTCCGCGTGAGTGAGCGTCGCGTCCGCGTGAGTGAGCGTCGCGTCCGCGTGAGTGAGCGTCGCGTCCGCGTGAGTGAGCGTCGCGTCCGCGTGAGTGAGCGTCGCGTCCGCGTGAGTGAGCGTCGCGTCCGCGTGAGTGAGCGTCGCGTCCGCGTGAGTGAGCGTCGCGTCCGCGTGAGTGTGAGTCGCGTCCGCGTGAGTGAGAGTTGTGTCCGCGTGAGTGAGAGTTGTGTGTCCGTGTGAGTGAGAGTTGTGTGTCCGTGTGTGTGAGGTTTGTGTCCGTGTGTGTGAGGTTTGTGTCTGTGTGTGTGAGAGAGGTGTGTGTCTGTGTGTGTGAGAGAGGCGTGTGTCTGTGTGTGTGAGAGAGGCGTGTCTGTGTGTGTGAGAGAGGTGTGTGTCTGTGTGTGTGTGAGAGGTGTGTGTGTGTGTGTGTGTGTGAGAGAGGTGTGTGTCTGTGTGTGTGAGGTGTGTGTCCGTGTGTGTGAGTGGTGAGTGCCTGTGTGTGTTTATGTGAGAGAGGTGTGTGTCTGTGAGGTCCGTGTCTGTGTGTGTGACAGGTCTGCGTCTGTGAGTGTGATGTGTGTGCTTGTGTGTGTGAGAGGTGTGTGTCTGTGTGTGCGAGAGATATGTGTCTGTGTGTTTCTCTCTCCGTGTGGTTGTCGGAGTGAAGTGAATGATTTTACAGCTCCCCTACATCCCCCCAGATCACCGCGGAGGGTGCGTCTCTTGGCGTGTTCTGCGGTAACGAAAACTCTGTGATGGGGAACCCACCCATGGGTCGAATGTTGATCTCCCCTGGAAACACGGTCACCCTGCAATTCCAATCTGACTTCTCCAACGAGGGCCAGTACCTGGGGTTCAAACTCTACTACCAGGCAGTGGGTAAGTGTGTGACTGGGACGGGGATTTGCTCTGTATCCCCACCCTGGGAATGTGTGATGGGACGTAGCATCGATGTATGTCGCACCCCAGGTGTGTGTGTGAGGGGACGGTGATACGATCTGTGTCCCCACTCCGGGAGTGTGCCACGAGACGGGGCTTCACACTGTGTCGCACCCTGGGAGTTTATGACGGGTCAGGACTTCGCTCTTTGTCCCCACTCTGGGAGTGTGTGACGGGAAGGGGCTTCACTCTGCGTCACACCCCGGGAGTTTGTGATGGGGTCGGGGCTTCGCACTGCGTCTCCTCCACGGGAGTGTGTGAAGAGACGGGGCTTCCCTCTGTGTCGCACCCCAGGAGTGCGCAACGGGGCGGGGCTTCACTCTGTGTCCCCACTCCGGGAGTGTGTGACGGGAAGGGCCTTCACTCTGTGTCGCTCCCCGGGAGTTTGTGACAGGGATGGGGCTTCACACTGCGTCACCTCCACAGGAATGTGTGAAGAGACGAGGCTACCCTCTGTGTCGCACCCCAGGAGTGTGCGACGGGACGGGGCTTCACTCTGTGTCCCCACTCTGGGAGTGTGTGACTGGGAAGGGGCTTCACTCTGTGTTGCGCCCCGGGAGTGTGTGATGGGATGTGGCTTCGCTCTGTGTCCCCTCCCTGTGAGTGTGTGACAGGACAGGGCTTCGTTCTGCGTCCCCTCCCTGGGACTGGGTGACAGGGATGGGACTTCTCTTTGTATCCCCACCCCAGGAGTGTGTGAAGAGACAGGGCTTCACTCTGTGTCACGCCCTGGGAGTGTGTGACGGGACGGGGGTTCGCTCTGTGACCCCACCCCGGGAGTATGTGATGGGATGTGGCTTAACTCTGTGTCCCCTCCCCAGGAATGTGTGATGGGACGGGACTTCTCTTTGTATCCCCACCCCAGGAGTGTGTGACGGAGACGGGGCTTCCCTCTGTGTCACATCCCAGGAGTATGAGACGGGACGGGGCTTTGCTCTGTGTCCCCTCCCCGGGACTGGGTAACGGGGACAGGGCTTTGCTGGGTGATCCCAACCCGGGAATGTATGACGGGGACGGGGCTTCCCTTTGTGTCCCAACCCCGGGAATGTGTGGCAGAACGGTGCGGAAGGAGCTTCACCCTTACCTGATGCCTGCGACGTGCGTTCCAGATATCGATGAGTGTGAGGTACCAGAAGGCTCAGCTCCCTTTTGCCAACACCTATGTCATAACACGCTCGGGAGTTACGTCTGTTCCTGCCGCCGCGGTTACCAAATGAGGGAGAACGGAAAGGACTGCGAAGGTGACTGGCGGGTTAGGGGCAGAGAGGGGGGATGGATATGGGGAAGGGGGCAGAGAGGAGGGAGAGAGAGAGGGGTGGGAGAGGGGTCAGAGAGGGGGGAGAGAGGGGGGAGAGAGGGGGGAGAGAGGGGGGAGAGAGGGGGGAGAGAGGGGGGAGAGAGGGGTGAGAGGGAGGAAAAGAGGGGAGAAGGGGGAGGGAGACAAGGGGGCAAGATAGGGTGGGGAGATTGGGAGAAAGAGAGGGGCAACAGAGGGGAAAGAGAAGGGGAGGAGAGAGGGAGAGTTGGGAGAGAGTGGGAGAAGAGGGGAGATGGAGAGAGAAGGGGAGGTGGGAGGGGGAGGTGGGGAGAGAGTAAGGGAGAGAGGGAGGGGGAGAGAGAAGAGGGGGGAGAGAGAGAGAGAGGGGAGACTGCCCAACGCAGACTAACACCTCCCTTCCTCACACAGTTCAATGCCAGGAGACGTTCATCCAGATGAACGGAGTTCTCCAGACCCCAGAGTACCCAGACCCATACCCCGCCAACCTCAAATGTAACTACAGCATTCAGATAGAGCCAGGTTTTGCCATCACCCTCAAGTTTCAGGGGCTGTTTGACATCGAAGATCACCGGGAGGTGAAATGTCCCTACGACCAGCTGATGGTGAGTGTGTGACGGGACAGGGCTTCGCTCTATGTACCCACCCCGGGAGTGTGTGACGGGACAGGGCTTCACTCGGAGTCACCACCCAGGTAGTGTGTGACGGGACGAGGCTTCACTCTGTGACCCCTTCCCGGGAGAGTGTTACGGAACGGGGCTTCACTCTGTGTCCTCACCCCGGGAGTGTGTGACGGACCTGGGCTTCGATCTGTGTCCCCACCTCGGAACTGTGTAACGGGGAAGGGGCTTCACGCCGTGTCCCCACCACGGGAGTGTGTGACAGGATAAGGTTCACTCTGTGACCCCACCCCGGGAGTTTGTGACAGAACGTGGCTTCTTTCTATGACCCACCCCGGGAGTGTGTGACGGGAATGAGGCTTCACTCTGTGTCCACATGCCGGGAGGGTTTGAGGGGACGGGGTTTAGTCAGTGTCCCCACCCCGGGTGTGTGTGACGGAGATGGGGATTCGATCTGTGTCCCCTCCCCAGGAGTGTGTGATAAGACAGGGCTCCACACTGTGATCCCCCCCCCCCCACACCTCGAGGGTGTGACGGGATGGGTCTTCACTCTTTAACCCCACCCCGGGAGTGTGTGTGATGGGACTGGGCTTCACTCTGCATCCCCACCCCGGGAGTGTGTGACAGGGATGGGGTTTCGATCTCTGTTCCCACCCAGGGAGTGTGTGATGGGACGGGGCTTCACTCTGTTAACCCATCCCGGGAGGGTGTGACGGGACGGGGCTTCGCTCTATGTCCCCATGTCAGCAACGTGTGACGGGGTGGGATTCCACACTGTGTGTGTCTACCCCCCCCCCCCAACACCCAGGAGGGTGTGACGAGACGGGGCTTCTCTCTGTGACCCAACCCCAGGAGTGTGTGACGGGACGGGGCTTCACTGTGTCCCTGCCGCGGGAGTGTGAGACGGGACGGGGCTTCTCTCTGTGTCCCCACCTCAATAGGGTGTGATGGGACGAGGCTTCGCTCTGTGTCCACACCCCGGGAGGGTTTGAGAAGATGGGGTTTAGTTGGTGTCCCCAACCTGGGTGTGTGTGACAAAGATGGGGCTTCGATCTGTGTCCCCTCCGCAGGAGTGTGTGATGGGACAGGGCTCCACACTGTGATCCCCCCCACACCTCGAGGGTGTGACGGGACGGGTCTTCACTCTTTCTTTCTTTCTTTCTTCTTTTTCAATCTTTTTATTATAGGGTCTTCACTCTTTAACCCCACCCCGGGAGTGTGTGTGACGGGACTGGGCTTCACTCTGCGTCCCCACCCCGGGAGTGTGTGACGGGGATGGGGTTTCGATCTCTGTTCCCACCCAGGGAGTGTGTGACGGGACGGGGCTTCACTCTGTTAACCCATCCCGGGAGTGTGTGATGGGACGGGGCTTCACTCTGTTAATCCATCCCGGGAGGGTGTGACGGGACATGGCTTCGCTCTATGTCCCCACGCCAGCAATGTGTGACGGGATGGGGATCCACACTGTGTGTGTCCCCCCCACCCCCGGAAGGGTGTGACGGGACGGGGATCCACACTGTGTGTGTCCCCCCCACCCCCGGAAGAGTGTGACGGGACGGGGCTTTGCTCTGTGACCTACCCAGGGTGTGTGTGATGGGATGGGGCTTCACTGTGCATCCCCACCCCAGGAGTGTGTGACAGGATGGAGCTTCACTCTGTCGCCACTGCAGGAGAGTGTGACGGGGACGAGGCTTCACTCTGTGTCCCCAACTCGGAAATGTACGACAGGATGGTGTTTCACTCTGTGTTCCCACCCCGAGAGGGTGGGACGGGACGAGGCTTCACTCTCTGTCCCCTCCCCAGGAGGGTGTGACAAATCGGGGCTTCGCTCTGTGTTCCCACCCTGGGAGGCTGTGAAGAATCAAGGCTTCACTCTGTCCCCACCCTGGGAGGGTGTGATGGGGATGGGGCTTCACTCTGTCCCCACCCTGGGAGGGTGTGATGGGGATGGGGCTTCACTCTGTGTCCCCACGCTGGTACTAACTCCTCATTTCCTGCCCCAGATTGAATACGGCGACACTGTACTTA